>NW_027120872.1:0-43227 GCF_030686945.1 Centruroides vittatus
AGCTATTTGTAGTTGATTGTCTGTATTTCTATTTTACTTCGTTTTATTTTCCTTTTAGAAAACTCCTTATAACTGAATAAACCTTATTTTATTGAACATTTTTATTGAACGCGTGTCATAATATTTTTCATAAAGGTTATTTACTGCTTACGAAGAAATTCAGCAGCTTGTTGCATAATTCTCGCGACTTTATCAGAAAAATGTGCAAAATGCTCTTTTATTAGACACCATTTGTCAAAATTCGTGTGGATTCACGCTTCGCTTCTCTTTGTAAAAATTTTATAAATGTGTATTTTTATTTAATTTTTGCTTGTAATTATTTAAGTTCAAGCTTGTGGCATCGTCTGCAATGAAATTTTATTTATGTACATAAATGAGGATGTTTGTTTGTTTGTTCGTTATACACTTCGTTCGTCCAATTGCTACGAAATGCTTCTAACTTTGATCATTTCGTACATCCCACTCCAAATTATCAATTGAATTTCTGTACATCGATTCATTTCTGTGTACATTTGATTGCTGGCTTTACATGTAACGAAATCTATTGGAAAAAACTTAATAAAATAATAAACTAAATCTAATTCTTACAAAAAAGGATATGATTTAAAATATATATTACGTTCACTAAAGTACTGAGATGTGTTTTTTACTAAATCGTAAATGTTAATAATGATAAAATTTTCATTAAATCATCCCGCTCTACTGCATTTAACACACATGACATCCCCTCTATCTCTCCTCTTCCTAAACGTTTAACAACCAAAATTTAATAACATCCTTAAAGACAGGTTAATATGCCAAATTTATTTTCTTAATCTTTACCCCATTCTTGTATATATTGAGATAAAAACGAAATAGACGCCTACACAGACACATAAATACATATCCAAGGAATATTTTTCCGTTTTTCTTTCAAGTTTAAGGGTCTGAAAACATTGAGATTTGCGAAAATCCTGGAGGGTCAAATTTGACACGAGTGCAATACTTTTTCGTGTTACATACACAACAGTCGGAATGAGTAACGATCCGACATTATTAAGTTATTATTTAAAGTAGGACAGTCAAGGATATAATCAAGGAAACACTGTATCATATACAGTGTTTGTATATACAATGTGAATTTATCCGAATAGCTTACAGGTGAGTAACGAAACTTGAACTATTTGATAGATTACAGTAGATATAGAATTAATAAGTGAGAACGAACTTCTCAATACACTAAATAAAATTTTATATGTTCTGGCAATTTGTGTCAAACGTAAGTAGTGTTGATGAAAAATGTAATGTGTGAGCATGAAGGAATACTACAATTACTACTTGTATTTGGGTAAAATATAAAATATTTGTGCTTTTATAGCTTAAAAATGGTCATCCGTAACTTACCACAATAAACTTTATAACTTAGTATGAACTTTATGCATTCAACATTATAAAATTTCTTCTGGTTATATTGTTATATAAGTTAATATTAATAAATGCTTTTATCAACAGATTCGGAAAATCAACAATATAACTTGAAAATAGCAGCAATTAAGGTAAATATAAATCTGGTTAATCAATATAATGAGTTACATAAAAAATTAGAATTATTAAAAACAAACATTTGATCTGAAAATAACAATCGCTACTGTTCAACATTCATTCTTCCTGCGTAACATTTTTTCATGCGGAAAAAACGTTTAGTGTATTTACACGTTTGTACTGTAACAAATGATGTCATCCGTAAAAGATAATCATTCATTTCTTAAAGATTTTGCTATCTTTTGAAATAGTTTCGTTGTTAATCGAATACGATTTTATTGCGAAGCTCTATGTACAATTTATTTATAATTTTGTCGTGTTTTACAGTTATGTTTAGTTCAGACGAAAAATCCTTCAAGTTGTGTATTTTAATAAACTTAAGTCACATAATTATAAAAATAGTATATGAATTGATTCTATGGAGAAAGTGGAAACAGACGTATTGCGGATCCTGACATCCTGCTCTCAATAATTCGACATACCATCCTGTGTGATCGCCTACGCTCTTCTGTATTCAAGACAATGTACTGTACGTCGTGTCATATATTATGTTTCCTACACACTCAAACTTTGTTTTCGTATGTTATAGTTGATCTAATAAGATATAGCAACGTAACACAAGGGCGATCTGTCAAGAAACACTGTCTCTTTTGAGGTCATTCTAAAGAAATCTGGAGCCTATTTAGGTGTAAGACACTCGAAGTACTCCAAAACGTTAACCCTGACGGACCATTGAAGAGGGGCGATCTGTTCACCAACTTCAAGTGTTCGGTGGTTTATCACTCGATATTTCTGCGTTTAAATTTACAAGAATTGTATTTCAACGGTCGAAAGGTTGTCATCGATTGCCTTTTCCTGCCACTCTCAGTAATCCGTCACCCCTCTTCACAAACAATGGCCGGATTATAAAAATTCTACCGTGTCTTTATTACCAAATGCTTATTATTTTATCTTTCATTTTTTCACAGATAAATACTGGTTGGTTATTTTACTTAGTTTTCATTCGATAATATTTACAAAATTCAAAGAAAACTATAAAAACACATTTTGGAAATTATGCTTTCATTTCACTTGCACAGCTGACTTAACCTTACAGACTTTTTATTGTTATACATATTATTTAACTACTGTACTTGTAACAGTTTACTTTTATGAAGCCTGTCAAAGAAATGACGACAAATGAAACAAAGTTGCAAGTATGGTACTACACGTTTTTGCTTATCTCGACAAGTTCTATCACCCATTTCCATCAAGAGTACTGTACTTAAGTATATATTAATTATAATGGATTAATTCTAATATACTCTGAACCAGGGATTTCCAACACGCGGCCCGCGGGCGGCACTACGGCCCACTTAATATTTTTATACGGCTCACTGCACCCTAAATTTTTTAGATACATTTTCATTTAATTTGGTAAAGTATGACGTAAATATTATTCTCGTTTCACTCGATACACTTTGATGTCGTAATGACGTAAATGGTGACATAATTTGTAACTGACGAATCAAACAAATTCGTGGCGTGGTCTGTCATTTTGATTGTTTCAGTTTCAAAGATATTTGTAATGAAATGATGTTGTTAGCGATAAAGAATTGGCACCTTTCATCATGTAGATGAGAAAAACACATACTCCCTCTTTTCAATATAGTGTCAGCCATTTTAATGACTCTAGTCTAAGCCTAATGTCAAAGTGGAAGCCTAATTTATTCTTTATTTCTATAAAGGTATTCCTTATACTTTTGAATTCTTTCTAATTACAAGTACATAATACAGACATAAATCTATCTATATATTTCTTTTGCTAATGTAATAATGTGTCAACCTTCACTTATATTCATAATTATTTCATCAACTTTAAATTTATATTTTTAATAACCCAGCATCTAATACTAAGAAAAGAAAAATCACAAAAGAATAGAGAAAATTCAATATCTTTCGGTTAATTTCGGTATATTTCGGTAAATTCATAATGTTGTCGACAATTCTTTTCATGCATGAAAAACATCAAAACTGCTAAAAGAAATAGGTCGAGTGATTTTCTTTTAACTAAAAGGAAGGCAACGTCAAAAATTGCATTGAATTTATTTTTATTTTGTGTGAGTATAACTTTGTTTTCTATTGTAAATGATACAGCATTTTTTATAATTATATATATTTGTTAATAAAATTTTAAATTCACATTTTGAACTTTTTAAAAGTATATATTTATATAAAGTATCTCTGTGGCTGGCTGAACATTCCTAAATTTCTAATTTGGTCCATTAGGAAAAAATGTTGGACGACCCTGTTCTGAACGAATTATTAATTAGTGAAATCTAATTCAAATAACATTGACTATAAAAATAATTCTAGGAAGTACAATTCTAGGACTTTATGTAGATAATAAAATCTAATTTAATGATTATAGACCATTCATAGATTCTAATTGAGTTAGTGCCTAGTTGTTTAATAATAAAGCTTACCTTTTCCCATTTCCCTCGCGTTCTGTTTCAGAATGAAAATTATATGATTTTAGACAAATTTGAAAATCGGATTTTGGGAGGAAGGTTCTTCCAAGTTTTCCAAGCGTTGCAACAGAAATTACGATTCAGGTAACCTTAAAATTTACACGTGGTTTGATAAACTAATCGTAAAAATTTCAAAAGTGAATTTTACAGTGATTTTAATTGTAATGATTTGTAATTAGTTATTCCATAGTAAAACCAATAGATACAACTTTTGGAAATCGCAACAAAAATGGTTCGTGGAATGGATTTGTCAAAAAACTTAAAGAAAAGGTAAGACAGTGACACGTAACATTATTGGTCATTTGTGAAAACGTGTTTTATTGTCGTATACACAGGAAGCGGATTTGGCCTTCGTGGGTATGTTTGTTAATTACGAACGCTTAAGTGCCATAGATTTCTCCTCTCCGGTATCTTTTCAAGAAATAACTTTTGTAATAAAGTCTGCGAGTAAAACACCGAATTGGAGTTCCACCATTAAACCTTTCTCTGTAAAGGTGAGTGACCGATGAAATGTGCTCCAATAAGAACGATAGAATATTTCGGTTATTTTAAATTGAATAAAGTAAAAATAGAATTAAAATTGCTGCGCGGCATTGTAACGATGTCACAATACATAATTGTTCGCTCATATTTAGATTGTTTACTCCTTGAAATTGTATTTTAAGCTATCCTATTGACGCAATAACGTGAAACTGTTGTAATCTCCGCAGATATGGATCGTTCTATTATCGACCTTTGTCGTATTTTCATTGGCTTTGCACAAAGTCGTGGAAAAAGATTTCATTGCCGATAAAATAAATATCAACTGGCCGAGAAGAAAAGTATTCTGGAATGTGTTATGCACCCTGTTGTATCAAGGTAAGTAAATTCGTTAAGTAAAGTAAATTATTGTGTCGGGTTTACCTTTGAAATACGAGAGTTCCCTTAGGTATTCAGTTGAATAACGTAAGAAGATTCCGTTCCAGATTATTAATCGGAACCTGGTTACTGTCGGTTTTAGTTCTAATATCTAGTTACAGTGGCACTCTGATGTCTTTTATGACCTCTCCCGTCGTAGAATACGTACCTAAGAATTTTCACGAATTAGCTGTCGCCATTCGTAAAGGTGAATATACCTGTGGCTTCCCAGGTAACGACGCAAGATGGCGCGTGTTCCAGGTAAATATTATTCCTAATTTCTATATTGTAGAGTTGCATAAATTTGAATAACTCTATTCACTTCTTTTATTTTAAGAATTCCGAATCTAAAATTGGTAAAACCATTGTAGAAAACGTAATCGAACACGATAATTTTATGCCCGGATCTCGAGCCATGCAACAAGTTCTGCAACACCGCTTTGCCTTCGTGGCTAATATCAGATTCATAAAGCAGTTTATCCGGAAGGAAGAAATGAGTAAATATCGATTATCCGACGATCCTTTCGTCACATTAGTGCAGGCTTACGGAATGAGAAAAAAATTGCCCTTGAAGAAGAATATAAACGGCGTGTAAGTTGTTTAACTTGTTATTATTTTCAGAGAAAATGAAGTAAATTTGTAATTCTGCTTTACGTAGAGTGACTCGTTTATTCGAAGCTGGAATCGTTGAAAAAGTCGATTATTCCGAAACAACGCGACTTTTGGAATCATCTGAAGTGAAAGCTCTGTCGTTGCAAGATCTAAGTAGTGTTTTAGTATTGTTTATTGCGGGTTTTGTTCTCTCCGTTATTTGTTTATCACTCGAATTTTTCTACAAAAGAATCGTTAGTTAATTTTAAATTTTGTCACGACAATGCTTCGTTATCTGTGACGTGTTAAATGTGTAGGTAGAAATCACAGTCTTTATCATCGGTATCCTACTGTTCACGCTATACATTATCTAGTTGTTGTTCTAGCATCAAAATGATTCGCTGACGCCTCCAAAGTTCCAAAGTTTCGGTAATCTTTGTAGATCAGAAACTTTGCCTACTATATACCTAAGCGAAGGAAAGTTAAAATGTAAATTACCTCTGAAGCTCTGTCCTGGGCGTTTGTTTTCGGCCTTATTTATAGGAATTTGTCCGTCTAATGGCTAGGGTCGTTTCGAGTCACCTGAGAAAGAAGCAAGAAAGAACTTCCTTGTTGAATTGATACCGAAGTCAACTTCTCTCCTCAGGAACTTCCTTGAAAAACGAAAGAAAGTCCTTTTTTGACTCAGGGTTATATATATATATAGTCCTGGGATATATATGGCTCAAAATCGCCAAGGTCGCAAATTTCCAGATTAGTTATATGACGAAAAATATTACAAGCTATAATGATGACAATTATTTTATATTATCACTAAATTTCTGTTTAAACAATACTTGATAGGGCAACGCATAGAATCCGTTACTTTTTTTATAATACCGCTTTGTAACAGAGACTTCGCTAAAAAACGGTCATTTCGGGAACGTTCTTGTAAAGTTAATAAAATGTCCAAAAAATACAAAAGTATGTTTTTTTTTTGCTTTATTCAATGGCGTAGGTATACATTTATCAATATTATCTAAAAAAATAATAACAATAATACGCATAAAATCTTTTTAAAGCAAAATGCATCAAAAACGAAGATTAGTTGCTATTTTCATGCACACAATTTAAGAAATACAAAAACATCAGGAACTTTTATAATTAAATTCACATTACATGCATAGAAGTAATGTTTTTTTAATATAACTACAATTTTTTTTTGTGACGATAACTAAAATTGTAAATGTTTTATTCAATTTTAGTAACGTTCTCGAAATGATCAGGCATTTTCAGAATGACGATAATGATATTATAGGGTATATTTTAATTATGAACGACAGTTTTAGAAATCAAAGATGTTTATTTATAAAGCCACAACATTTGTACTTAACATTAAATTAACTTTACTTAGTTAAAGAAAAGTTATATAATACAATCTAAAATAAATTCTGAAACAAAAGCTTGTTAACTTTGTAAAGACTTATTTACAAAACAAAGCAAAAAATAATTCTTAAATTTTTTCGAAAACGTCAATATCAGTATCGCGATAATAATATTCTCGATTCTGTTCTTTTTTATTAATGGTGTCGGAATAATACTAATTATTTACTCAAAGTTAATATCAGACACATCATTTAATTCCAGTTTGAATTTTCTGGTACTTTTACGCATCGCACAGATATGAAGAAATTTGCTGAAATTTCCCTGCCATCGTCATCGACATATGTCTGGCAGGTAGCAACGTATCTATAATAGGTATTTGTCTTTTAAGTAGGGACTTTAATTAACAAAAATGTCCCAGGGGATATCAAATTTGGTTGTATTTTTTCTTGACCATAAGACGTACAACTTGCTTCAACGTATCAATGTATTTTTCTTTAATTTGCTGACAAACAGAAATTGCCATTAAATCTTCGTCATCTGATGAAGATGAGTTGTAAATAGTTTTATAAGTGTTGTGTCTCTCCTTAAATTTCAAGTTGTCTTCCAAATTATCTGTAACCATGGGCTCTTCGGCAACAGAAGATTCTATCGAAGGCATAAAAACATCCATACGTTTTATCGACCTTACGTTAAAAGGATTAGAAAACGTATTCAATACTTCGCCAAACAAAAGGCTTTTGCGCACTTCAGGAGATATGTGAATGTCTTTAATTGGAGCATCAACTCTGCTGTTAGGAGTTGTAGGTACAGGTTGCTTTTTTGCGTCTCTTGTTTGAAGTTTTTTTTAAAGACTCAATTTTTCATTTCATTTGAACTATAGTTTCTTCCTGTTTTTTTTATTTTTCGGTATGCTTTTGCTCTATCTTTCCGAACTTGTTTTATTCCTACTTTCCTTCTCACTGAAGGGATTGTGGCTGACTCGTCATCTGATTGTGGCGGCGTATTACTTATTATATTTGCTAATGCCTTTTTCTTCTTTCTGTTTTTTTTTCGATGCTTTTGTCCAATCTTTTCTCTGCTTTCGCTTTTCTCGTTCGGTCATATCAGCAATATTCTTCACTTTCTTTACTGCTTTTTTCTTTTTATAATATTCCCTGTCTTTAGCCCTTTAAATTCTCTCTTTTCATCGGTCCATCTTATCTAAAAAATTTTTTTTCTAGCATTAGCCTTTTCTCTTTGGCGCAAATAAGCCGCACTATATTTTTCTCTTTTTTGTTCTTTTTTTGTTTTTTTCTGCATCGGGAGTATCCATATTGCTGTGAAGAAAAAACCAACAAGTATGTTATCTTATTGGAAATGACATACACGCAACACATAAAGTAAGTTAATGAAAAATTGTCAGAGAATACACTCCGGAAACAAAATCATCATTTCGAGAACGTGTCATCATGTCCGGGAACGTTGCCGAAATGACGGTTAACGAAATGACGATTTCAAATTAACGTGCGCTTTGATTTTATGGCGGCCATCTTAGACGCTGTCTGACCCAGTTAATGTGAAATATTTGAGGTTAGTTTGTTATTGTTGTACTCTAAAAAGTATTTTATCAATATTTAAAACTAATAAACGTATTCCCGGGTTGATGAACTATTTATGTACGTTTTGTAAATAATGAATTGAAAGGTACTTACCATTTAATTATAATTTATTTGGCGGGAAACACACTGATAGTTACGTTATCGCTTTTACCAACTACTGAGGTCTGGCACCGTATGGCTGCGTTCACTAAAATGACGCATGTGCTGTCGGACATAATATTTTAGCATATTTCTATTTGAAAGTAAAGTTTTTTTAAATAACACTTCCAAAAACTAGTGTTGGGATAAAAAATACGTAATATAAGTAATGATAATTGTTAAATATCGTTTATTTTATATAATTTCTTGGAGATTGTTTTTGAAGATCGTACTTTAGGACGTGTTCCCGTAATGATTTTACGTATATTTACAGTGAAATAATATAAAATTTATTTTACTTTTAAAGTATATTGTTGATATACGGGTTAAAATGAATTAATTTTAGTGTTGCATTATGTTCATTTGCTCAATAAAGTTACGATTTAAGTAATTAATTTGCTGGCGAAGCAAATTTTCCATCTTGGTGATTTTGTGTCATATACATGGGAGTTGAAAAGGAAAAAATGTGACGACGGAGAAGAAACACAAACAGATGAGAAAGGAGCGATGACGTTTGAGAAAGTCAGAAAAAGACAATCGTGGAAGACATCGAACGTTAGAAGAGGAACCCAAAAATTAAAAGAGTTTTCACCTATTTGGCCAGAAATTGGATCATAATTGTCTTTGATTGTTATATATATATATATATATAACAATCATATACAGATAAATGAAATTAGAAAAATACGGAACAAACATCAGAACTTAGAAGGCCTACCAATAGCCATGTGGGTTCTCGCCTCGCCAGGACAGGCTGGCCACGTGGAGTTTTCCGGGTTTTCTCCACGTCTGTAACGCCTGAATAGGGGCCAGTTACCCTTAAAAAGACCTCCCGGAAGGCATTTTTCTTAGACAGATCGCCCAAATGTTGCGTTTCTTTAACAAAACGAACAGAACTAAAAAAAAAACAAAAAAAAAAACAAAAATAGAATTAAAAAATACATTTTAAAAATTTTTATTAAAAGTTTTGAAGTTCTGATTATAATCAGAACTTCAAAAGCTCAAAGGTCATAGTTATTTATAACTATAATCGCTTCTACCCAATATCAAATTATTAAGTTAAAGTTTAACTTAAAAATTCTATTACAGTGGAACTTCGGTATACGACCTTAATCCGTTCCTGATGTTTGGACTTATACCGAATAGGACGTATACCAAACCAACCTTTCCCATAAGAAGTAATGTAAAAATGATTAATCCGTTCTCATGTAAAAAAAACCGTCTTGATATGATATATTAATGGCGTTGTAAAATAATTGAAATACTGTTTAAGCACATTAATAAAAAAATAAATTTTATTATAAATGTTTAAAGTTATTACAGTAATAATCGCAAATAATTGCTTTTGATACGCTGTCGCCAGCAATTGTTTTTCAGTTATAGAAAGCAAAAACAATTTCTCAACATGATCTAATGTCTCTCCGATCTCTGTTTAGAAATTGATTTAATCCCTTTCGCAACGTTAGCAGATTTAATAATGTCTTTATTTTTTACGATTGTCGATATCGTCGTTTTCGGAATACAGTATGCAACAATTAAATCTTGAACACCCATGCCACCTTCATATTTCTCAACAATTTTTTTTTTTTTTCAGTTCCATCGCGATTCTAGTCTTTTTTTTTCTTTTTTAGTTTTCTGTTGCTTGCCTTTTTGCAATTCATGATTAATAAAAAGTTTTACTTACAAATTAAAATCAGAAGAAATTTAACAAAGTTATAGGCCGTGGCACCGCGAACGTCTAGTTCGCGGTGCGGAACGTCTAGTTCGCGAACTAGACGTTCGCGGAACTAGACGTTAGCAACTATCGATGTACAAAGACCACACCTAGATTACGTGTGGTCTTGTACATCGATAGTGCTATTTGTTCATAGATGGCGCGTATAATTGAATTTTGTCGTATACCGAGCAAAATTTGTTTCGTCCAAACAGGACGTATTCCGAATTGGACGTATTCTAAAGCAGACGTATACCGAGGATCCACTGTATTTAGTAACGAAGATATTTTTGTTTAAGAAACGTTCAGAAACTGTAAAGGAAGAAGAAAAAGAAAACATCACTTTGTATAATTTCCTCACAATTCTATTACTTTTCAAAATAGTTCTTTTTTTTAAATAAGATTTGCACTAATTTATTAAATATTATAAAGCATTTAATCAATTAATTTATAACACGTGTCGAATATTTATTTTAACAAATTTATTTTTTAATTATTATCATCTAATTAATAATTTCATTTTGAAAAACATGTAAAGTCAACAATTGGTTAATTAACAATAAGTAGTCGAAAAACAATAATTATTATTTGTTAATACGGAGCGAGAGAAAACAAACATTCGCTATGTTCAGGATCCATAGAATATTAACGACCAGCCGTATTTATGAGTTTTAAAAATCTTTCAACGAAGTAGGTATCCTTTATTTAAAAACAAACAGGAGTAGTTTTCTAGCCACGTAATCGATGTTAACACAATCCGGTTAGAACACTTACTTTTAAAATGACAAATGTCCATCTTGACAGATAATCAGTATATTTTTTATTCACAGCGCAAAGTTTTCGTCTATTTTATTATTAATTATCAAATATTTTCACCAAATGATGTATTCCCCCATTTAAATTTATTGTTTCAAAGTACAGTATTTATTATTTTTATATGTCTTTTAATCTTACGTTTAATCATATCCGTCATTGGTTCGGCCAGGCACACAATGGTAATAGCCAGTGTTGAGGGACTAGAATAGACTTATGCGGGACGACATCCCATGAAAAATTCTTGGAGTATAAATAGCCCAGAATCCAGATCCGGTTAACGATTAAAATATTTTTTAATAAATTTCATTTGTTATAGTGAATGACTTAATATTTATCGAACTTTTGAAATAAAGTTTTCAGAAATTATAATTTATTTTCGAATAAATTGTTAACAATGGACAAAATATTGTTTTATGTAACAAAGTATTATTTGCGATTATTGCAGACAAAACTATTGTTAATTCAACCAAGTAAAAAGTAAGACGTTTTAAAAAATATTCTATTCATTAGTTCTGTATTATCCAGTATTTCTTTTTAATTTTTAATACAATGAGAGTTTCCGAGAAACAAGTTTAATTTGTTTGATCCAAAAATTATAAATCTTTAAATTCAACTGATATATAATTTTTCATTTGGCTCTTACCGACTCTTAAGAAAGCCTTTTCAACTAAGCCTATCGTGGGTTCGAATGGACAGTGAGAGACGGGACCGGACATATTCGAGACCTCCAAAAATTCATGGAGTGTTGGCCCATTTTCCATTCCGGGTTCCTCAACGCCGTAGTCAGTGAGCTTCCTACAGCATTGAGGAATCCGGATTAATAGCCTATATCAATTTTTTCACGTTTGCATGAATGTAAGTTAAGTTTAATAGTGTCTAGAGATCAGTGGCGTGCCGTCATTGGAAGCGATGGAAGCGCCGATTCCACCTTCCAATGACCTTCCCTTGTATTTTATAAAATATAAATTTTCATATTTTAACGTACTTTGCATTAATTAAAATTAATATTTTATTATAACCGCATTATGTATCTTTTACAAATTTCTATACTACATGTGAAAAAAACGATAAGATTGCTATTGTATATTCGAATAATTCAGTGGCGGAAGGAGTGTCGAAACCGGGTCAGTCTCCAATCAGCCAGATTATATAGGCATTGGCACATGCGGTTTACAGAGCACCAACCTCACCCGGTTTAGCTGGTAGAAGCAACACACGCATAAAGCATCTAATTTTATATCCCGGACCGGTTGTGAGCTGTTAGCCGCCTGCCTGCTAGATATTCGGCCGCCGTCGCCTGATTATGTGAATCGTGAGCAGGCTAGATCAACGGCGGGGAACCCCCGGCCCGCGGGCCAGCTACGGCTCGCGAAAAGTTTCTATCCGGCCCGCGAGATTCTTTAATAGATTATTACATTGGAAAAATAACTAATTAATAGTTAATTTTCTAATTCTTTGTAATTTTCGAAAACGATAAGAGAAATAAATGTAGTAATTAACTTTTTATTTATTTATTTCATATTTGCAGACTAAAATAATTACAAGTCACAAGAAGGCGTCAATTAACTACTACGGTCGCGGAAGAAAAACGTAAAATTTATTCTGGTTCATGTTATAAAAAAGGTTGCCCACCCTATACTAGATTTATAACTTAACCCAACCGACAGGAGTTTACTGGCATGTTTTTATGATAGTTCGGTATAGTTGACACGAGTTTTAAAAAAATCCATTAAAATATTTGATATATTTATTCTGCGTTTATTCCGCTCTCCCATTTTATATTACTTACGGATTTCAATGTTAAACCGGTGATACAGTAGAGAGTCGTTAATCTGAACGCCGGTAATCGGAACGATTTTCAGTCGGACTATGTCATGCTGAATCGAACGTTTTTGATACTAGATTTACTTCTAAAATATAATTTTCATGTTTTTATATTCTTCAATATATTTATTTTGTTTGTACAAAATGCAGAAATAATTTTTAACGATACGATAGCCTCGATTATTATAATAAAAATTTTCGTTAGGCTTAAAATCGACGAAAATTCAACGCGAAGCGACACGCAACGGAGAAAAATTTGAACATCGGACAGGTTAATGTATTTTTTCGTACATAATGGGTAATCGGAACAACCCCAGTCCCCAATTGATTCCGATTTTCGACTCTCTACTGTATTACGATTTAGTATGTTCCCATCTGTAATAAGATGCAGAAAAAACGTGTACAATTCTAGTACAGTGTTAAAAAATTAACTGTTACTTTGGCAGCATCATTTACAACCAAATTTAATGAATGAGACGTACAATGGTACAAAAAAAGCTCTAGAATTTATTTTCCTTAAATTTACGATTTATGTATCGGTTGTCATGGAAAGTTCTTTCCACTTCTTTCCCAAGACTACAGATATCCAAGTACAAAGTAACTAGTTTTCGACTTATTACTACTTAAGTAGTAGTTAAATAATTAAGCGATTAGGGAATTAGAAACATAAATAAAACCCTGATGAAAGAGCCGAACTTTTACTTAAACAGAAGCTGAACTGAATTAATCTCTTGCCGAGTACAGTGGGGTCTGATCTCTTCGTAATATTAGATGTAATAAAGACAAAATTTTTCCAGTTCAATGAGAGTGACCGAAAAGTTGTAAATTTTGGAAATTTCCGTGAACACTTGGTCCTAAAACGAATTAGTTAGAAAAGGAACGACAGACAATCTGTTAAGTTTAACATATTTAGATTTTTACAGCTATGATGAGAAACGTTTAAAATCTACAACAACCCCCGTCGCGTCCTTTGATATATTACTAGTGATGCGACAAAAGAGGCATTTGACATTGACCGGTATCGGCACCCTCGGGATTTGGTACGCACACACCTACCTGGACCGTCTCTGATTCCATTCATTAGCCACTCGCACCTTAGCTCTGCTTCCACTCATTAGCCTCTACGTCTAAAATTTCAAATTTATTTTAATTTTCTCTCTTTTATTGTAATTTCTCGAGAACTAAAGGATATTCCAATACAAAGTTGGAGAATCCAACTACTTGTGAAAATTCTATGACTTCACAAAATGGTCCAGGATTTTATATGAATTTTTTTGCGGATATATACGTCTCTCACCACTGCCACAACGATTACCCTTGACGTACATATGTTACAGTCAAAACCCGTTTTTAGTTAGAACGCGTTTTAACTAGTTGAAACTAGTTTATACTGGATGTCTTTGTTAAAACCCTTTTTTTTTAGATAAAACTAGTTGTAACTCAAATTCATTTTTGACTAACAGTAAATTCTAGTTTTAACTAGACAAAAATGGGTTTTAACTAAGACATCCAGTATAAACTAGTTAAAACGCATTCTAACTAAAAACTGATTTTGACTGCAACGTACAGAGTGATTCGAGGTAAGATGGTGAGCCGGGGAAGATGCCTACTTTTTGATATTTTCAAACGGTGATGTCAGATATTGTCATGTGTTTGTATGATGAATCGTTGGGCCAATATTGAGTGCGGAAAAGCTGTAGTTGGCTACCGTTACCTCATTTTCTACATCTGAGAAGAATAAAAGCAAGATAAGAACGAAGTTTTTGTTGTGAAATGTTTCTAGAATCATTTTAAAACTAAAAGTTAAAATAGAATTTTATTAAAAATTGCGGAATTAATGCGTAATGTAGTTAAGGTTCTAAAGTTTCTATTGTAAGCTACTGCCGATACCGATCAGACATGCTACAACACGTACAACGTAGGCATCTTACCCAGACAAATGGAAAAGATGCCACATTTTTTCATGGGGTAACATGCCTATTTTTTGTTAATACTTTTGAGGTGTAATGAAAAAATAATTATGCGAATGGAATGCGTCATATAACAAAATTGAAGTTACTTCATAGTTACTTCAAACTAACTACAGTAAAATATCAATCTTTTGTAGTAAATCCTCGATTATGTGTACTGCATTCATCGATAGTTTCATAGGATACAGCAACTGGACATTTTGAAACAATTTGAAAAAAACCTTTTTTTATTAATCATTGTTTCTTTTATCGTTAATTAACAAATTAAAGATAATGAACGCTTACTTTTTATTGTCTTGCTAAGAGATAATATTTTATATTGTCAATGTTAGAACCGGAGGCTGTGAGACTCCGCTCACTTTGTACAGATGGTTAATTAATTTGTTTCAGAGATCGTTAGGATCTTTTTACAGCTTCAAAATACTCTAAAACATTGACTAAAAAATCATCTTTTAAAAGTATAAAAATGTTCTCTTATCAAACTCCTGGTTCTCATATCAATATTCATAGCTTTTTCCAAAATAAATCTTCAATTGATGTTTCTCCGATTAACATCTGATGTAATGAGATGACAAATGCCCACCAATCGCGGTAAGCATCTAAAATTAATGCATATTATTAATAATTACAAAGACTTAAACAAAATGACGTGATTAAATTGGAATAGAAACAACTTACCATATCAGCTTTCCCTCAAGGATTTCTGGACAAAGATAGAAGAAACTTCCTCAAAACTGTTTCGGGTTTCGTTTATACTGAAAGAAAGATAATCAATCAACGAGAAATCTACACTTCTACCAATATTAGGATATTGTATTATACTAGTTAAGTAACGCTGTATCAGCGTGTAGTCGGAACGAAGCTGCTCGCACCTTTATTTTCTAGATTATGAGGTAGGCTGGATGGCCGAGCGGTCGAGGTGGCAGCCTACCGCTCTGGGGAACCCGGATCGAATCCGAACGGGTCGAATAATTCCCAGGAATTTTTCGGGGGGTGGTCCGTTCGGATATGTCGGGCCCCGTCCCTCACCACCCGAGTCGCCCCATTGTGGGCCTGGCCGAACCCATAATGGGCCTTCTAAAAGAGGCCCTCTTAGTGCCCACAGGGCGGAAAGAGTTAAAAAAAATATCCTCACGATGTTGTTCTGAAAAAATCACGTTTTTTTGTTGTTTATAAAAAGTATTTTTTATTGTTAGGAAGGAAAAGGACATAGCTAGTTTCTACAGAGTTTTCTCTACAAGCGGTAATTTTTTTATTGTTTATTCAGTATTTTTATTAATTTTTTATTGACAAGACTATGTCTTGTTTATAAAATATTACTGCCTGCTGTGTTATCAGCTTAGAGGTATGAAGGAGTAGGTCTCAGAAGTTGCAATTTGGCACAAACGTATTAGGTGCTCAAATCATGCGCGCATAAAAAAAACCGGGACTTGTAGTTACTCAGGAGACCGAGAACCGAGTCAAAATCAAATTCAAAATGGCGACACTCTCTACAAACAGGCAATGCGAGATTTACGCATGCGTTGCTCGTTGGGAAGTTGGAAATGCCACGGGGGTACGCTAATGAAAAAAAGGTTGGGAAACCGCTGATGTAGACTAATTACTGTCATTTTATTTTTATAGCTGAAAATCACGAAGCTTCATTTTTCAGTTCACGCCAATTTTATAGTAATCTTTAAAAAATCCAATTTATTTTATGGTATATGAAAATATATTTGTAGAATTTACGGTATAAGAAAGTTATCTTTCTCTTAGACTGTTCCTTCAAAAGGGGCCTTGGCTTGTGGCTGGCCACAGACTGTTAATATTGTAAAATTTTGATTGATAAGAAAAGTAATCAAAACTTTTTTAATGATTAACTTTTAGGTAAACAGGATATAGATGTAAAAGTAAACACTGCATTTCAAATGTTAATTAAATAATATTAATTAAATAATTAATGTCGGAGTTTTTTTGCAGGTGAGTGGCTCCACGAAGACTGTATTTTAATTGTACAAATTAAATTTATGCCATTTCATGAAGTAGGAAAAAACAATATTGTGTAGAATTCTTTTTTTCTTTGCCATATCAAAGAATGACAAATTTCTTTCGAAAGAAAATAAAATAATTTTTAATTGTACAAGACAAACATCGTTTAATCATTAGATCAATTTTCACGATCATTTAAATTGAATCTTATTGATACAGAAAAACAAATCTATATTTTGTACAATTAAACTATTTGCTCGATTATAATGTTAATTAAATAATACAATTTACATAATTGTTGAGAGTTTATTTGTTGATGCAATTTCGCTGCGAATAGTTACAATGAAGAATTTCTTGTTTTCATGATTTTATTCGTATTTTTTCAAATTGGAGTTGATGCCAAAGGCATATTTCTAACCGGATATGACAAATCATATCCCAGCAGACGAAATCAGACGGTGGCAAAATGCCGATTCCATCCGAGAAGATTTCGGAAAACGAAAATTCCAATAAATGGAGTCAAGTTTTTTCTCTCCGAACCAAGTCCAGAAAGAGAACGCGATCGGAAAAATGAAAATTTTATCGAGAAGGAAGGAAATCTTCCCTGAGCTTTATGCTCCAAACAATAATGATTGGAATCTCATTAGAAAAACATTGAGTAAAACGAAAACACTAAACGAAATTAAGAAGCGGCAGAAAGTAAAAGTTTTGTATGAAAAAAAGTCCTAGAAAATACCCTTTAATTAAAGACATTCAACCGAAAGATGATAAAATGGATAATATTCACAAGAAATTTTTAAATCATCCACGGAAATTACACTCGCCACAGGACGCCGTAAGAAGAAATAAAAAGAAAGCAACAAATGAAAAACGTGTTAATGGCGATTTTCTTGTAATGAACAGTACTAAGAATTCAGAATTGAATAAGCCCCAAGATCAGTCCCAATTACAGGACTGGGGAAAGATCTATCTTCGTGTATTGTTCTACGTCATTGCAATCGAGGTGGCAATTTTAACAACGTGCGCTCCTCGTCTACGTAATAACAAAATTTATTGAATCTTGCCAACGGCGTCTGGAGACGTGGGTGCGCGACGTTACATCGGCACACATCAATCGAGAAAAATTGAAGAGGTCACAACCTGAAAATATTATCTGACTCGTACAAACTTCTCTGGAATGAGTGAAGAACAAATTTTCCTATTCACGATAAAGACGACGCTCAAGTAATTTACTTAACAGAACCAATGTTATCGCAAGATTACGAGACGAAAGAAAAATTGGACAAACAAGTGGATACGAAAGATACTCCCACTTCGGACCACCCTATCAACTCAAATGTTTATTCAGATAATAGGAAGAAAGAGGGAGGAGTCAAATCGAAAATGCTCAATTTACTATCCTCTTTAAAGAAACCATCGATACCGGATTTGAAACAACAATCTGAACGTTTGTCTTTGTTCAGAAACAAGAAGAAATATAGACGTATTTCAACTTGTGATTACGAGAAGAACGAGTCCACAGATGAGTTACCATCGTCTTTCACCGATTACTTTGAAGAGAATCTTGTGGATGAGTCGAATATGACGGACTATTACCGAATATGATGAAGATGAAGCAGTCGATAAGAGCACGTGCTAAAGACTGCACGTCCTATATGGATGAACTTTACAAAGTTTTATTCAAGGAGAGCGTAGTAGGAATGCATATGGATGAAACTTTAAGGAACTTGAAGCGTAACAAAATTGACAAAAGTTCTGATAAAGTTAGACTGGATACATTTCGAATTCCTGTGCGTAGGTGTTTTCTTAAAGAGGAAGACGAAGCAATTGAATTATTGCTGGAATCAAACTCGGAAGATTCTGCTAAGCTAATTGATGAAGATGCTTCTTCTGCCGAAGAAAGTCTTTATAAACGTTAATTTCTTCTGTTTGAAATATCGTTTAAAAATAAAACTGCATTTTTAAAAGTATCAAAAATTGGAGTATTCGCTTTGATTCTGTTTTTTCTCAGGGCTGTGGAGTCGTGGAGTTTTGAAATTTTAGTCGGAGTCGGAGTCGGAGTCGGAGTCGGAGTCGTCAAAAATCCTCCCGACTCCGACTCCTTTTTACTTTCCCAACTTGTTGTGTATATAAAAAACGAAAAAGTATTTGAATCGTGTCACATTTGACTCTTCGAGATTTTTTGCAAATCTATACGTATGGAGATCTCTCAAACCCAAAAAATGTCAAATAAAGAGAAAAATTCGCGCGTCCACGCGCATATGTTGGCGTCTAATTTGTTTAATTTCTTTATTCTGTTCTGAACTATTAAACAATATCTCAGAATGAGTAAAGTTTAAGAAATCAAAATTTGGCACAGTAGCATGTGTATAAAGGGCATTAATGCTATTAAATTTTGGTTCTTGATTAAAGATCGACAGGGTAGAGACATAGAAGGAGTCACGTGTCATATCTCCAGTGTGGTTGGACTTAACATCACTAATGTGACCGTACATCTATAATGAGAAACGTTACAAATTTACAACAGCCCTGTGGCGTCGTTTGAGATATACTAGTGACGCCACAAAAGAGGCATTTGACATTGACCGGTATCAGCACCCTCGGGATTTGGCAGCCTGCGTGCATGCACGCGCCGCACACCTACCAGGACGCCTCTGATTCCAATCATTAGCCACTGGTAGGGAGCTATTTCACTAACAGTAAGTGGATTGTTTTAAGATTTAAAAAGTAATAAGTGGCAAGTGATTCAAAAATTTATTTTAAAAAAGTTTTGGCTCAAGACCATATAATGAAAAAGAAAACATTATTAAAAGGGCCTGAATACCAATGCCTGAATTAAATATAAATACGTCAACAAAAAAATTTCGACATTTTGACGATAAAATTTATGACGAATGACGATTCTTTCGTAAAATTGAAGCAATTTAGAAATCAAAATAGAATAGAATTTAACATTGGTAGACAATACAAAATAAATATTGAAAATTATAATGAGACAATTACGATTAATAGATATATCTAAATTAATAGACGTTATATGTTTTTTTTTTTCAAAGCGAGAATTGGCATTTAGAGGGCATAGAGAATTTATTGAATCTAATAAGAAAGTTCAATATAATTACCTCTGTTATTTATTAAGTACGTCGAATAATCTATTAAAAATACATTTAAAGAAGTATACGGTTTTTACTGGCTTATCGAACAAACGAATACGAACGGCCCTGACGCGCAATTAATTGATTGCCCCTGAAAGTCGGCTTCTTACAGAAACACAGCTTCCCTATCATCAAATGTCACGGCACGCCACTGGTTTTAAGTAATTAGTTATAAAGTTTCTTTTTTCGCGTTCCTTTTGTAACGCGTCGTGTACCTCAATTCTTTTGTCGCGAGATCTTAGAATAACGATTCTGCCCGAGTGTCAAAAAATTTATGTCACAAGGAGTGTCGGAATACAAACGATAATCCTGTATAAATTAACAAACGCGGGTGAAAAATAAAATAAAGATTTAATTTTCTCCTATCCCCTCGTCAGACTCTTTTTCACCACGTGCGTTTTACAACAATGGCGTCCGCGACAGGATTCCGACTATAAAAACTCCTTGTCGGTACGTATTCGGCAGAATTTCGTTGGGAACGTTTATTATAGTTTGTATATATTCATTTATTGATCGCAAAGTGTTATATTATTATGGCGATGAGTAATCCAGTAGGAAGTACTGTACATGGTGACGGGGCCAACGGTAATCCCCCGTTAGTAGTCACCGGGTTCCTAGGGATGATACCCATGTTTTCGAATTCGCAGAGCGATTCAGTAAATGTAAAACAGTTCTTTCAGACTGTGGAAAATATCGCACACTTAGCGGGTTGGAGTGATGTCGTGAAAATTGCAGTCCTCCAGGCTAGATTGAAAGGGGAGCCGCTAAATATTTTTTTTTGTCTTTTAGAACAGTATCCTTCCTCCTATGATGATATAAAGCGCGACTTGATAAAGTGCTTTGATAAGAGAAAGGCCGGGGAAAAAAATATTATTGACCAGTTGTTAAACTTGAGACAAGCGGCCAATGAATCTGTGACTGATTTTTCTATACGTACGAGGACTTTGTTGTCCAGAGCGGTCAAGGACCATAGCAAAATCGAAGCGCTGCGTGACGATGTAATCACAGAGAGGTTTATAAAAGGCTTAAATGGAAAGATAAGAGCCAATGTAGTGAGACGGTCCCCAAAATCCTTAGAGGAGGCGTTCGAGTTTGCGGAAATAGAGGAAAGAATCGAAAGAGAGTGTAGCGACCAGGTTGAGCGAAAGGGGGTTTACACTGCGGCAGAAGAGGATCCCAGGCTTAGTAATGGCGACCATAATACTGTCCCGATCCCCAGAATTGACGAGAGAGATAGGATCGACTACTTAGAGAGGCAAATCGAGAATCTAACAGAAGCAGTGAATAAACTCGTGCGTAATCAGAATAGGGAACGTAGAGCTTCGAACAAGAAATGTTTCATTTGCGGAAATACCGGACACTTTGCCCGGGGCTGCCCGACCCGAACAGATCAAAATTTAAACTTGTAAAGGAGCGTCATAATGGCCAGTATCGCGCTCCTGGTGTAAAATTAAATCTGGCTACACACGTTTTTCAATCAGATAAAGGTCTCCCGCTCCTTAAGGGTAAGATGAATAATCTGGACGTAACCGCGCTCATAGATACTGGAGCAGAAAAGTCCTTGCTAAGTTCAGTAATTTTAAAACGGATTCCGCCAGATTGCATCAGGGGAGCTAACGTTAGAGAGGAAAAATTAGGGATACGGGGCATAAATGGGATAGTAACGGAGTGCGAACAACTTATTCGGGGCACTGTAGTTTATAGCGAAGCGGAACATCCTACGACCATAGCTTGTATGTCCTTCCTCGAACACGTGGAATATGAGGTTATCTTAGGAATGGATCTCATTAAGGACATCCCGGAAATCGTTGAAAACCTAAGAAAGTCAATGAATGTTAAGCCGCATAACATATCTGAGAGTGTCGTTTCACCAATGAATTGCCTTGCTAACGCCCCCATTAAAGTTCAAGGGCTTGACGGGCCTAGAACCAGCTGAAAGGAGAAAATTTTCGGTATCCTCGAAAAATACCCTCAATGCTTCTCAGATTCAATTGAAGAGCTAACAGGAATGAAAGGGCCATCCCATAAACCTATAATTAGATCTACCCGCCCGATTAACACTCGGCAGTACTCGCATCCCGAGTGCTACCTAAAGAGATTGAAGACCTTAACCGATTCTTACTTAAAAGCAGGAATCATTGAGGAGAGTTCGTCGGGATGGAACTCCCCCATCCACATTGTGGAGAAGACTGCCGACGAAATACGTATGACATTAGACCTTAGGCGCATTAACGAAGTGACTGAATCACAAGAGTTCCCTTTAGCCCACGTCGAGGAGATTATGAGCAAATTTTACTGGTAGTAGATATTTTTCTGTTTTAGATCTTAAATCGGCGGTATCTTCAAATTGATCTCGACCCGTCAGTCCGTCATATATATGCCTTTTCGACTCCTTGGGGAAAATATCAGATGTGCCGCTTACCCCAAGGAGCGAAAAATAATGGCCGTTTTTTTCAAAATGTAATGTCCAACCTTCTGGCCCCGTTCATCGGCATTAATTGTTACGTTTTCCAAGATGACCTAGTCCTCTTCTCTAAGTCATTCGAGGAACACATAACGCTCCTTTACAGAAAAATATATTTCCTTTATGACCATACATACATAGATGGGTCTTAGTCTACTTTCTGTTTATCCTACGGAACCACGCTGTACGAGGCAATAACAATTCCACACGGCGAAGTCGTCCTTTTTTTGAGGCTCCCATTCGCCGCTAATATGTAAAACAGTTAACAACGTCCTCCAGCGGTGGCACATCGAATTAATAATTACATTTGGCAAAAGATACAATTTGTCCTGGCAAATATTTTACTTTTCTACCAAATGTAACACATAACGCTGCTCGACAGGATTATCTTGGCTCTCTATAACGCCAATTTGAAGCTACATCCTGGTAAAAGCAGGTTGGTAGTCAAGGAAGTACGGTACTTAGGACACACCGTAAGTCGGGAAGGGTATACGACCAGATCCGGATAACGTGCGGGCTATCCGCGAAGTAAAACCACCTCGTACTGTTAAAGGCGTACGAAGTTTCCTGGGAATGATCGGCTTCTTCTGCAACTTCATACCTAATTTCTCGGACATTGCACTGCCATTGATGACTTTGACCAAAAAGAAGATAAAATTTAATTGGGATAGTAAGTGTCAAATGAGCTTCACAAGTTCAAGGAATTGCTAACAAACCCCCCATTACTGAGACACCCGATTTTTCATCCCCTTCCACCTGTATACCGACACGTCTGATCATTGTGTGGGTTCCGTGCTCGGGCAAACGGAAAATAATCATTTTTTTCCCGTGGGGTACTTTAGTAAGAAATTTAACGATACCGAATTGAAATACTCCACGATTGAAAAGGAATGCCTCGCTGTAATATTGTCATTCCGCCATTTTAAGCCGATTATTCTGGGGCACAAAGCTTGAGGTTCATTCAGACCATAAACCCTCACATTCATACATAATATGAAAAATCATAATAAGCGGTTAATGAGATGGTCGTTAGAACTAGCGGACTTTGATTTTAGCATAAATCACATTGCAGGCAAGAGGAACTTAGTTGCAGACGCTTTGTCCCGCCCCGAGCAATTTTAGCCTCGAGGGTAGCTTGAGGGAATGTAACTCCACTTCGGCTCACCCCGATTTGTGGAAGAAGATAATAACAGTCACACAGAGGCCGGATCTTACATAGGTGACATCATTGGACGCCTGGTGGTCCAGGGCCTCGACAAAATAGGGGCCCTACAAAACTATGTTTAAACATGAATTTTTTTTCCTATTACTCAGCAACAGCCTAGTGTGGCCTAATCATGAGAGCCACAGGCAAAGAAAACCAAACCCGGGAAAAAACCTATGAAACATCGGAAAATTTCGGGAAAAAATTTTACATAGGTATTTTTCAATTAAATTAAAATAATTAGTTTTACACAATAAAATATATGTATGTTTACAATAACCTTATTTTTAAATGAAATTTACAACTTCATAGTTGAAGTCTAGTTGAAAGTACAGTATTTTGTGTAAATTTTCTAAATCATCAAATTTGCCTATTCTTAAAGGGGGCCCCACCGAATTTGTGCCCAGGGCCCCTGGATTGGTAAATCCGGCCCTTGACGTCATCACAAGAAGAGGACGAATTCTTTCCGTAGGATAAAACAGAACCATATTAACCAAAACTATGGTCTGCCAATTGCAAACGACGGTATCCAACCCGAATTTTAAATAGAAGGAAGCGTGCTGGTCCATAACAAACCGGGACGATTCGGGCTCCGCCAGTAGAAGCAAGTTTGCGTGGGAAAGGAATTGATTGACGAGGTGGTATGGACAGTCCACTGTTCACCCCTGTCAGGCCATCTGGGATACGATAAAACATACCACTTAATCGATCGTTATTACTACATTAAGAACCTTCGTACACATGTTAAACGCATCGTTCGTAGTTGCAAGACTTGTCAACAACACAACCTCCACCGCGGCCAGGCCCCTTTCCAGGAAACCGAAGTAGCAGATTTCCCGTTCCAAAAGATCGCGATTGACATTATAGGGCCTCTCCAAATATCTCCGAGAGAAAATTGTTATATTTTCACCATGATCGATGTATATACCCGTTTCGCCAAGGCTGTCTCGATTAAAGATCAATCCACCCCTATTGTGACCGACGCCATATTTAACTACATTGTTTGTAGATACGGTTGCCCAGATGTTATCATCTTCGACCGCGGTAGTAACTTTACTTCCAAAGTATTTCAAGATGCTTGCAGCTGCCTCCAAATAAAACACAACATCACTACCGCGTACCGCCCGTGTTCTAATTCTATATGCGAGCGCTTTAATAAAACCCTCTGCAGGCACCATAGCCCGTATATCAGGTGGCAATAACCGGAATTGGGATTTATTCATATCATCTGCCCTTTTTGCTTATAATAACGCTACGCACACGTCTACTGGTGAATCCCCGGCCTTCTTATTGTACGGGTTCGACCCTCGTTTCCCCGTTGCATTCCCCGAGGAAGCGCAGGGCGTTGAGACTGAAAGACCTTACGGGATGGAATTAAGAGATCGACTAAACGCCATAAGAGAGACTGCATATATTAGGGGGAGACGACGGAATCGTACTAATCGTAAGACGTATTAACAAAAACAGGGAATTGAACGATTGGAGCGAGGGACAACGGGTATGGCTACTTCGCAAGGGTAGAAATAAGAACTCGGGGAAATTTTCTGCTAAGTATGAAGGACCCTGTCGGATCTTACGTAAGCTTGGCCCCGTCACAGTGGAAATCGGCAATAACAATAGAAATGATAATGATCACAGATTTACTGTACATATTGATCCCCTAAAACTGTGTCACTTTCCAATGTACAAACACACAAAAAGACGGGAATCGTACAAATGTCCAACAAAACCAGGAGAAGAAAACCCTAGTAACGATCCAATCGATGAAGATGTTGATGAATACATCAGGAATTGGACTCGTGGAACAAACGACGCTCCAGACGAGCTGCAGGATAATTAAGACGGGTCTGAGAAACGAGACACCTGCAGTGATCCTGAAATAAGACTAAATACTTCACCGCAACGACGGTACGACCTCCGGGGTCGCAGATTAGATTACCGTAAGTTGCATTACGGTAATTAACCTTGTGTGGGGGGCGTATGTGGTCTTACGCCATATCTTTTTTTGTATATTTTATTTGTATACATATATATATTCCCCTTTCCCTTTATTCCTCTACCCTTTGTTTCCCTGTCCCTCTTTCTTCTGGAAACTTCCCTCAGCGGGTGGCGACGAACTGGTTATAAGACAAAAGAAACGGATAGCCTGGAGGGGCTAAAAGGGTGATAGACTGGTCACTTTTGGCTGAGACATCGAGCTGTAAGAACGTGTTTGGTGAGGTCGCCAAGAATTTCGCACCAACGGGAAGAACGAAGGAGGCAGCAAGCCGAACGTAACAGAATCTAGAGAGGAACTCTAGTAATCTAATACAAAAGCCCTTCTGGAAGTTTATCGAAGGAAACACGGGAGAAATTCGAACTCTACAGTCATCGAATTTCGTATCGTCCAAGAAGGCCTGAGTTATAGCCACCACCACAGTTCGCTAGCTAAGTTTGGGTACCCGTTCTTGTCTGGTTCTATCCTATTATCTACACCTTCTCTTTCCCTCTTAGTATAAGTAGTTTTATAAGTACAGTAGAGAACCGAAAATCGGAATCAATTGGGGACTGGGGTTGTTCAGATTAGTGATTTGTTCCGATTACCGATTATGTACGAACAAAATATATTAAACTGTCCGATGTTCAAATTTTTCTCCGTTGCGTGTCGCTTCGTGTTGAATTTTCGTCGATTTTAAGCCTAACGAAAATTTTTATAATAATAATCGAGGCTATCGTATCGTTAAAAATTATTTCTGCATTTTGTACAAACAAAATATATATTAAAGAATATAAAAACACAAAAATTATACTTTAGAAGTAAATCTAGTATCAAAAACGTTCAATTCAGCACGACACAGTCCGACTGAAAATCGTTCCGATTACCGGCGATTCCGATTAACGAGTTTCTACTGTAATTAGTTATAAGTCTTCTTTTTTCGCGTTCCTTTTGTAACGCGTCGTGTACCTCAATTCTTTTGTCGTGAGATCTTAAGAATAACGATTCTGCCCGAGTGTCAAAAAATTTATGTCCAAGGAGTGTCGGAATACAAACGATCAATCCTGTATAAATTAACAAACGCGGGTGAAAAATAAAATAAAGAAGTTTAATTTTCTCCTATCCCCTCGTCGGACTCTTTTTCAACCACGTGCTTTTACAACACGATAGTAGATGGAATAGCATATGGAAGAAAAACCTACCTTAAGATATGTTATTGTAAGACAAATATATGTAAATTCTATAGGCACTTCACTTGCTAAAAAATTGAATAATTAGACGATTTTAATCCAGAAATTATTTGTTTTTTTACAATATTATTCGTAAATGCTTAAGTAATAATTATTTTAATAAAATACGTCGTAATTTTAACCACAAACAGCAAAAAGTTTAAGCCGATCGTCTATTCGCCATTCTAGACGTAACGAACGCCATTATCGACCGTATAGAATTGCCAGATGGCGGCGCTTTCGTCTGTCCGCTATTCACGCTTTGGGCTGAATACGCGCGCCTCAACCTTGCTAATAATTAAAAATGAGATGCGACAAAACGGAACTGCTCGCAATTAAAATGGTTAGTCTCGCACCGACTGACAACGTATCGTACCGGCGGGGAATTTTCGAAGTCATCCGGAACGACCGAAGGTTTACAAATGCTCGCCATTTTTTCTCGATCCCAAACGCCGACGGTGGAAGAGCGTGCGAGACCAACCATTTTAACTGTTCCGTTTTTTAATCGATTTTTAGTCGTTCTTTTGCCCTTCATAACAATCTAAATTTAAATAATATAATTTAAACATAAACGGAACCGAAAAAACACCTATTACCTACATGTAAGGGGCCATCCATAAATTACGTAAGGTATTTTCGGGTGGGTTGGGGTGAAGGATTTCTTACTCGGGTAGGGGTAATAGATCTCGTCTTACGTAATATTTTTATTTTTTGATCTCGGAACTCTCGTTGTACTAACGCCATCTCGTGTGACGTGATAGAATAATAACGCTAGCAGAATCACGCTCTACACATTTTTTATCATGAGAGAAAGGCCGTGTAGTGGTTTCTCTCTTTTTTATATTAGAATAAGTGCACCTCTCCTATGGGTGTATAACACTAAGAATACACAAACCAAAATACATGATACAAAGTGAACAAAATTAGTATTCGGTTTTTAGTGAAAACTAAAATTAAAACTAGAAATTATAATATGTTTTCTTCCATATATTTTGAACGTAATTGTAGGAAACCATCAACAAGTGCGCTTCTGAACAAGCGTATGTCAAGTGGACGTCGAAAGCTACCCGAATATTTTCGGGTAATATTTTTAGCTTAGTGTCGAGTCCGAGGTGTAAGTAATACTCGTACGAAGTTTGGTTCAGATACTTTAAGAATAAAGATTTGTATACGGGACAAACCAACAAGAATTGATTTATATTTGTAGATATAAATACGAAAACTAGTTTTCCAAAGTCGGTTGGAACACCGGAATAAGGTAAAAGTAGTGCGACAGTCTAAGTTATCTTTAACACAGCCAACAAATGAGAATAAATTCTAATATATTCTTGATCAAAGTCAAAATTAGTCGATTTAAACGCGTTTCGGAATTATTTACGTTTACTTTATTGTTTGATGGTAATTGCGGGAGTGGCAAACGTGAGGGTGCAACTTTCTTTGGCTTCGGTCAACAAGCACTTGTCTCGCCCTCAATTCATTCTTGCTTTTTTTCATTATTATTTATAAGATTCTAAACTTGAATTTAAACATTAATACTTGTTTGAACAGCGTTTTATTATTGAAAATATAGGCAAAAAAATCATTTATTTCATCAACCATACAAGCAATGTTCAGTAAGCATCTGTTATAATTTGCAAAGCGTCATTTGGGTTGAAATAGAACGAATGAAAGCTGGAAAAATTACTGACTGACGCTTTCGAAAATCTGCTGTGATCATAGCTCTATACAATGCTGGATTTACCATTAACCTAAATGACCTAAAGCTCGGGGCCTCAGCTTTTGGAGGCCTCTAAATTAAAAAAAAAAATTGAAGAGAAAAGTTTTTTAGGCTACCCTGTAAAAAATCGATTGAAATTCACCTCTGGCCATCAAAGATTGCCAAGATGGCTGCCGGTTTTCATAGCGTATTTACATTTCTAATGGTTTGAAAGAGATAAAGTTTCAGCACTTACTGACGTAGAATCTCCGATTTTAATCGCTATTGCACGATTAGTACGACGCCATGATTACCTTGAGCATTTGGATCGCTTTCGGGCGATAAATTATTAAAGTTGATGCGTGAAAATCGAATAATTTTTCCTGTCTTTGCTTTGATGACATCGTGTGCACGTGTTAGAGCTATTTGTATTTTTTGTATTTATTTATAGCATTTTTATACGTATTAAAGTTAAATAATGTAATAAAGACTTTGTTATATATTAATAACTTGTTTAAATGGAGATGTGTCTTTTTTATACAATTAAAAAATTGGGAAAGGGGCCTCGAGTCTTTGTTACCTTAAGGCCTAAAAAAATATAAATCCGGCCCTGACAGTATATAACGAATATTACAGACATTTCATAGTTTATATTAAGAAAGAATGTCTTTGTAATCGATAAGCTTTTAAAATACTTTGTAATCTAATTCGCTTTAAAAGCAATCTCAATTTTACGTACTCAGATAATGACACGTTCAATAAATTTCCACGAAATATTCGCCTAAGGCAAACAGGTGTACATTTCAATTAGTCAAGTAAACCTATTAACAAAGTTGCGATAAGGTAGAAGCTGAATATTCCTTTAAAATATTTAATTTGGCACGACTTCAAATTAGCTCTATTAGAAAATTGGAATTGCAGGAAAATTAAATTAGTGTCGTTATATAACTCGATATTTCCAGTAAATTTCCATTTATGTTAGTTTTTTCGTAGATGCAGAGGCATCAGCAAAATGAATTCGAATATCGAGGAAGAAATTTGCATGAGCTGTTTCCTCTCACCCTGTTGGACCGTGGCCTTGGTTTACGGCTGGGATCCATTCCGAATTTGTTCTTGTAAGCGGCCAATTTACAAACATAAATATCCAAAATCGACAAAGATCTACGTTCGATGCCTTCACTTTACACTCTGGCAATTTACTGCTCTTTTAATGTGGCAATCGTTACCGAGTTTAGGTGAATACGCATTGTGTCTTGGGTGGTATGACGTATTTGAACCCGATGGTAAAATAATAAACATTTGTCTTCTTGTATTATTCCTCACTTATTCGATCACTCTGACCTTTAGCATCTACAACAAGATCGATCTGATTACGAAACTACGAAACGAATGGTTCTATCAACAAATGGTCATCCAAAACAATACTCTACTAAGAAACGTGTCCCTTTCTGTTTCGTTCATTGTCGTGTTACTTACGACTATTTTTCAAATTGTCAATCTGAGTTTTTATTATCCGGCTGTTGAAAAAAAGCAATACTTTCAATTTGAAGCTCTAATGTGCACTGTCAACTTTGGATTTGTGACGACAATAGCTACAGGCGGTATGGCGAATGCTTTACTATTGATTGGTTTGATCATAGGTGTTTCTTATACAGAGTTCGAAGAACTTTCTTCGGAGTTCCGCATTATAACGAGCAGTGACAGAAATCTACGTAGAAGGTTACAAGATTTGATGAACCGTCATCAAGAATTGTGGGCTTTTATAAATCAGTGGAACACAAAATTCAGCATAATTAGCGGAGTTATTTATTTCGGAATAATTTGGGGAACGAGCTTTTTGTATTACGCTCACTTGTATATTCATATGCATGAGCTTTTAAAAATTTGGTTTTTCTTGCTGATGATTATTTTTTCGTTTGTCTGCATTATATGCTGCTGTTTTCTATGCTGCCTTGCTTTCACGGTATTTATTATTATTATGTTATTTTATAACATTTTAAATATTTTAATTGAATTTGTTTTAATATTTTAGATGCAAAACGGATTTCAAGACATTCGGCGATTTGCAAATTGCGATTTGGATTTGCGACAAAAGCTAAAAGTTGTTTTTATTTTATTGTTATTATAAATTAGATTTGTTTAATATATTTAATCTTCTTACAATATAATCGAGATGGGTTGATAACAGTAATAATAAGCACAGAGCCCAAACGGATAGGAGTTGAATGTTGAAATTTGGTACACAGTTAGGCTACGCTCATGATCGGCAAACTCATTAGTCAAAGAGCCAAATATCAACATTACAACGATTGAGATTCCTTTTTAGAGCCAAATTTCTTAAACTTAAACTATATAGGTAGATAGATTGTTGTTAACTTAGTGCATAAATACATACAATCTTTAATCAATCTTTATTTTAATTAAAGTTTATTAAGTCCTAATTACACAATAGGTACTGTACATTGAAGCAAACTTGATATCCTACTTAATAATGATATTATTTATTGATAAAATTAAATTGTAATTAAGGTATCAATAAAATTAAATCATGATAATGACTGACAAACACTAATGTGAACAATGGCCTTGCATCTCCTTGAAAAGTTTGACTAAATCAGGTTTGTACGTTGTTGTTTTTAATTTTAGGCACGATTCCAGGTTCTCATCAATAAGAAGACTTCTCAATTTATTCTTGATAAGGTTCATGCTTGAAAAAGATTGTTCGCGTGAATATGTAGAACCGAAAAAGGAAAGAACAGCAAACGCTAGTTTTTTCAACTGATCGTATGAGTCGGGAATACTATTCCAGGTGTTAAAAATCATGTATTCCTTCTACAGGTCTTTCAAAGCAGACCACTTCTGCTGTGAACAAAGTTCACATTTTTTGTCTCCAATATCAGCAAAAAGACGTTCAAATTTAGAGCTTTATAATTCTTTGTTTTTTAAATCCAGCAATTGCATTTCAAAGTTTCTAATCTCAATATTAAAGAGAGAAAAATTTAATTCTCTTACAGTAGCATTAAGAGGTTTTCTAACAAAGGCTAACGTCGCTTTGCTGTTTCTGAATTCCTGAAACCTGTTGAGAAAAGCTTCCCTCGTATTTAAAATTGTTGTTTTGAAATTGCAAATGTCAATATCAGAATTATTTTCTTGGCGATGTTTCAAGAGGCTTGGAAAGTGAATCAAAATTTTTTTTTTAAAATCTTGAGCAAAAAGGGATAATTTGTTTTCGAATGAAATAACGGTTAACGTTACCCTAGGTATACAAAATGCCGGTCGCCATCTTGTTTGACACACGCAAATGTGCAAGCAAGACGGCGACTGTCGACAATAACATAAACGCCCCTATATTTAAACTTCTTTTAAAACTAAAACATTTTTAAAACGTAAATTTGCTACTTTCTTTTCCTATTCTTGGACCAGAAACAAAAAATAAAAAAGTCATCATACTACCTATAAATTCAATCGGTTAATGTTACCTATGGTTCCAAAATGGCGGCTCGTCTCTGATTCCAGCAAATAGAAGAAAGGAAACAGTGGGGACGCACGTTCTAACCTACCTAACCTATTCTAATAAATTACCATAATTATTACCAACAAAAATTATTAGAACAGGTTAGGTTAGGTTAGAACGTGCGTCCCCACTGTTTCCTTTCTTCTATTTGCTGGAATCAGAAACGAGCCGCCATTTTGGAACCATAGGTAAGATCAGGGCCGGATTTACCAATCCGGGGCCCTGGGCACAAATTCGGTGGACCCCCCTTTAAGAATAGGCAAATTTGATGATTTACAAAATTTACACAAAATACTGTACTTTCAACTAGATTTCAACTAGGAAGTTGTAAATTTCATTTAAAAATAAGGTTTATTGTAAACATGCATATATTTTATTGTGTAAAACTAATTATTTTAATTTAATTGAAAAATACCTATGTAAAATTTTTTCCCGAAATTTTCCGATGTTTTCGTACGTTTTCTCTTGGGTTTGGTTTTCTTTGCCTGTGGCCCTCATGATTTGGCCACACTAGGCTGTCGCAGTAATAGAAAAAAAAATTATGTCTAAACATAGTTTTGTGGAGCCCCTATTTTGTGCGGGCCCTGGCACCGGCCCCAAATGTCCTATGTAAATCCGGCCCTGGGTAAGATTAACCATTCAATCGATGTATGGACAAAGTGAATTACGAGATTCTATACATCAGTGGTTCGAACAAAATTTGCCTGTATTGTACATAAATTTTACTCCTCTTAAGAACTGCAGCCTTACGATTCACATCTCTCGCCTTTTCATCTACGATAGGCAACGTCTCCATAGAGTGTGGCACCTGCGATCCACGGCCACCTAGCCTTCCATGTGTCGTTCACGTTGTCATTCAGTGTCAGAAATCACTATTACAGATACTTGGTTATGACACATTTAACACATTTACACACTTTGAACCCACATTTGAACCACATTTAAAACATTTTCAAATTTTTACTTCATTTACAAACTATTAACATTTCTTTAATGCACTTTTATCAAATTTAACACACATTAAACACATTAGGGACACGTTTAATATGATAATTACCATTAACAAACTTTCCTCCTCGAGAACTTTAATGACTTCGAGTAAATTGTACAAACTTTAAAAAAACACAGACACCTTTAAAAAATTAACAACGTGCATAATCCGTCTACATCGTAACCAAAATTCGAAATTCACATTAGTCCACAAGTTTCCGGAACAGAATTTTTTGATGGACATTTGCATACTAAGGCATCATTACTATCAGCGCCATCTACATTTCTTTTCTAAAAACACTTGCCATCGAGGTTACCGGAAGCGCCGCTATTTTGTATACCTAGGGTAACATTAACCCAAATAACTTCTTCTAACATCGAAAAAATTGAGTTTCCTTTCCCCCATAGTTTACGATTAAGCTGATTTAGTTGAGACTTAACGTCTACCATGAAATAAAACTTTTGTATTCACTGATTGTCTGTTAGTCCTGGATAGTGAACACCCTTCTCAAGAAGAAATGCTTTAATTTCTGTTAGTAAGGAAGCGAAACGTTTCAAAACGTTTCCTCTTGATAACCAACGTACTGTACACAATGAGACTGCTGACGAACTTCATCCCTATTCTACAGTGTTAGCCAGGAATGCGAAGTTAGTGACGTTAGCACGAAACCTGACCTCTTTGTTTACGTATAGCAGCGTGTGCACGTGTTTAGTTTTCGCTTTAATATTCGTCCAATTTTGTGATTAATGAAGTGATTTATTTTAATATTTCTGTAATTGTTTATTTGACTAAGTTGTTTATAAGGTAAGATAATTTAAATATAAGTCATTAAATATTTAGCAGAGAGTAAATATTTATGGCAGAGCCGCACTCAAGCAGCCAAAGAGTCACGTGCGGCTCGCGAGCCGCAATTTGCCGACCATGGGGCTACGCCATGAGAATGCATATTAACAAGGAATTTTTGGAAATTCCCCCATGGGAGAGGGAGAGGGTTAGGGCTTACCCTGAAGAACTCGGCTTATCTACTATTTTAGATGCGATTGTTTTTTTTCTTCTTTTTTTGAGTTTTTGCGGGAAATCGAACATATTTTTAGACCATCCAAAAATTCTTCAATTAGCCTCGAAAGAGGGAGTCCTATTTCTTGCACCCGGAAAAACGGGTGCAAGAATTAGGACTTATGATTAGGTTAAGGTCGTCTATAATCTAATAATCTTAATGTTCGCTATGGTTATATTTTGCCGGGAAACGCCGGGCTCATCTGCTAGTATTAAATATCAATTCTTTCTCAGGTATTGGATTTCATGAAAAGATTTGGAAAAGTCTCCTTGTGTCTGTTGATTGGAGGTTTCTACACCGTCAATAAAAGGATTCCTCAAAAGGTAGTTTTACAGATTCTGTTGTTTAAACATTATACCTCATTTTCCTGCGGTTTTGATATTAATACGCAATTTAATAATAACGTCATAAGAGAATCGGTAGATTGTAGAAAATCTGTTTTCGTTTAAAATTGTCAGCAGATTATAGTTACGCCCTTTAACTGTTAATTGTATGTTTTACGGACGATAATAGCCATATTCTTCAATTATACCCTTAAATCTGATTCGATGGATGGCAGCGATAATCAAGGCAATCCACCAAGGAGTGTACGTCCCACGAGGGATTTTTCTGGAAAAATGGTTTCTATTTAGGACTGGCTAAGAGGATTCGAAAAAAATACGCGTGGCATCCTGTCTATGCAATCTCGTGACCTTCCATCAATGTTCGATGGTTCCCTGCATAAAAGTATTTATGACTTGTAACGCATAGTTGCGTAATTTAAAAATCGCTGCAATTTATTAATAGAACGATTAGGTCCACATTAAAAATTTTATATTTTTTCACCGGTAGATGGTTTCAACTCTACACTCCGTCTTCTCGGGACTATTAAAGTTGAAGAATGCAGAGAATCCTGGTAGAAGCTGTCGGCAGACGTTCAGTAACTTTTCCGGTTGAAGAGAAAACAATCGAACTTCATTCAGGTGTATCATCATAACAGGAATAACGGGTAAACTACAGATTTACCAGCATTATCGCAGATTAGTTAGATTTACTTTGTTAATTTACGGATATTTCGAAATGAACTGTAGTTATTAAGAAAAAATAATAAATTAGAGTTAATCCAACTTCAATTAGTGAACATATCTAAATTAAGTAATGTTGTCGTATCTTCTAATGTTACTTAATTATTTGAAATATGTACACGTTGTAATAATGTACTACATATGTAATTATTTGGAACACTTTTTGTACAGTTTAATTAGAAGGATAAACAGTACAATTAGTGGTTGTTATATTTGTAAATATTGATAATTTAAAGTATTTTAACCCGTCGTCACGCGCGTGCGCAGTGAAATAGAAATCACGCGCGCGCGGTCAATTAGACACCAATTTAAAAAATTAATTAAGAAAAATTTAGCGTCTAAAAACGGGTATTTTAACTTTAAACCAGCTTTATGATATGTTTGTAGTCGAATTCTGTCAAAAAAGTTTTAATTTTATCATAATTTATTGATGATTTTAATTTTTTAATATTAGAAGGTAAATAGCATAAATTACAAAGTGTTGTGTTTCATCTTCGCTCCCGTTCGAGTTTATTGCTTTAGACACGCGCCGATGTTTATGTTTACTTCTACTGGTGATTAGGCTTTTATTTCAACGTCGTACGGTTTGGTTACAGCAGATGGGGAACAGGCGTCACGTGATCGCTTACCTCACATTTTACCACAGAAATTACCTTACCTTGAAAGTTTTATTTTTTTTCCTCGATTTTATTTATTACTACTATCTTTTAATGATGGATTCTCATACTTATGTGTGTTATGAAGTTGCAGATATTTTTTAAATTAAGTTTTACGCATTTATATTTTTTCTTCGATTTTTATATATAAAATATAATTAAAATTCAAAAATTAATTAAATATTATCGGAAATGCTAAGCTATAAGCACAGTTTGTTTTACGGTACTTATTGCGAACAGATATGGTCAATTATTTTGTAAACATATTTATAATTTTAATTTTTATAAATATTTTAAATCGATGCAACGCGACGCGCTCAGAATCAATTTATTACTGTCGCGCGTCACTTAAGATGGCGGTGGGACTCGATTCAATTACTTGTTTATTTCAGATGATTAATTAGAGAGACTTGTTTTAATGTAGTATTAGATAGTGTATGGTTATTATAATGTAATATTAGACAGTGTATGTTGATTATAATTAATAAATCTATACAGGATTAATATATATTCATTACTACTGTGTTTAAAAAATCAATACAAACAGAACAAGAATTATTCAATTACCAAACAATTTCTTCATTTCCAATCGTCGACGTGATATAAATACACCAGACATTGTTTATTTCCGTTGTAGTTATGGAAACGTCATATAATTTCAAATTTCGTTTTTATTTCAAATCAACGTTTTTATTCAGATTCGTGAGAGTTGTTTGTTACAGTTAAATAATCGCTATTATAGTCATCTGATCAGAGAAACTATTTATAATATCTTTCATTGTGCTGAGTTACACACCGGAGTCCGAAACTGAAACCAAAAATTGTTTTAACGGCCGGGTCCGGGCGAAACGTTTTTACGTTGTTCGGCGCATTTTGGTAATTGCTGTATTTCAAAATTGTGGTTTTATGAATAAAAATCTCTTGCGACGTAATTCACATTCATTCGACCTTCGTCTACACAGACGTTTTGTTAGATAAAAGCTAGGTTGAGGCCGAAGTTTTAAAGCGGAAACGTGTACGTCGGACGTTCAGCGCTGCTTTCCTGTAAGCCTAGAAGTTTGACGATGGCGTTCGAAATGTCGAGCGTGATTCCGCTGACTTTCCAAATACCATTTTCAGACGTCTAGGCTTACAGGAAAGCAGCGCTGAAAGTCCGACGTACACGTTTCCGCTTTAAAACTTCAAATACTTAAATGTGAGTCATAACCTCTTGTAATGTGCAATTAATCTTTGGTAAGAACAATTTAAAGTGAATTTAAAAAGTTATATTAAAAATATCTTCGTATCAAATAAAAATATAACATGTCTATCAATAGTCAAATCATGTAATTTACTAAACGTTTTCATATGCATGAAATGTTTTCAAAAGTAATGTGAAACCGAAAAGCATTAGTGAAAAAGAAATCTGAAAAGACTGGTAAGTAGCTTAGCGAGCGGCCATGTAGTGAGAAGGTGAGACGAATCGAATGTAACGGCTAATCACGTGAAACTCGGAATGTCGCTTCTGACCCTGCACACTTAGCTACGGTGAGAGGTTCTAGCGAGATGACGACATACGACTCGTGATGCCTGATAGAATAGGTATCTGGCAAGTAGATCTCACACAGCAGACTACAGCACTGTCGGACCCTCTATTTTCATTTTTCTTTCATGAAACGCCGTACATTAGGTAATTCCGGGTGTTGAAAAACTTAGACGTTACTTATTGATATGACATAACTGCTAATTGACGCGTAGAGTCGGACGAAAATCAGGATATTTACCAGTCAAAACGCTACATAAACGATTTTTACATAGATTAAAAAGGCAGTATTCTGTTGTCACCAAAGACAATTCTTTTCCATTATTTCGATCTCTTGTACGAGGAATCAAAATTTTAATGTTAGAATTTAACGTTTTTTTCTGTAAAATGAAGCTAAATATTTCAAACGAGAGTTCGTTTTATTCTTTTCACTTAAAACAATTATAAATTTACTTTTCGAATATAATTTCAATAAATATAAAAAATTCATTCATTATTTTACATTCGGAAGTTGCGGTCGCGGTTACCTTATTTTGTACTTTATAATCGAGAATTTTGCACTTCATCACAAAAGCCCTATATATATATTATGATTACAGCATAAGGCACGAGTCATTGTTGTCAATGGATGGAATTTTAACATTATAAATATAAACATTAATACTTGATATTTTATAAAAAAATAATATGCCTTTTAAGGTATTTTAATTAATTAGCGTGGAGTATAAATTTCTGATACTCCATGATAATAATAATTTGTACTTTTCCATATTTTCTTACAATCTTTTTATCTTTTCTTTTGCGTTAAAATACTTTAAATTATCAATATTTACAAATATAACAACCACTAATTGTACTGTTTATCCTTCTAATTAAACTGTACAAAAAGTGTTCCAAATAATTACATATGTAGTACATTATTACAACGTGTACATATTTCAAATAATTAAGTAACATTAGAAGATACGACAACATTACTTAATTTAGATATGTTCACTAATTAAAGTTGGATTAACTCTAATTTATTATTTTTTCTTAATAACTACAGTTCATTTCGAAATATCCGTAAATTAACAAAGTAAATCTAACTAATCTGCGATAATGCTGGTAAATCTGTAGTTTACCCGTTATTCCTGTTATGATGATACACCTGAATGAAGTTCGATTGTTTTCTCTTCAACCGGAAAAGTTACTGAACGTCTGCCGACAGCTTCTACGAGAATTCTCTGCATTCTTCAACTTTAATAGTCCCGAGAAGACGGAATGTAGAGTTGAAGCCATCTACCGGTGAAAAAATATGAAATTTTTAATGTGGACTTAATCGTTCTATTAATAAATTTCAGCCATTTTTAAATTACGCAACTATGCGTTACAAGTCATAAATACTATCATGCAGGGAACCATCGAACATTGATGGAAGGTCACGAGTTTGCATAGACAGGATGCCACGCGTATTTTTTCCGAATCCTCTTAGCCAGTCTTGAATAGAAACCATTTTTCCAGAAAAATCCCTCGTGGGACGTACACTCCTTAATAGATTGCCTTGATTATCGCTGCCTTATTTCATCCATCGAATCAGATTTAAGGGTATAATTAAAAAATATGGGTATTATCGTCCGTAAAACATACAATTAACAGTTAAAGGGCGTGACTATAATCTGCTGACAATTTTAAACGGAAAACAGATTTTCAACGACCTACCGATTCTCTTATGACGTTATTATTAAATTGCGCATTAATATTAAAACCACGGAAAATTAGGTATAATGTTTAAACAACAGAATCTGTAAAACTACCTTTTGAGGGATCCTTTTATTGACGGTGTAGAAACCTCCAATCAACAGACACAAGGAGACTTTTCCAAATCTTTTCATGAAATCCAATACCTGAGAAAGAATTCATATTTAATACTAGTAGATGAGCCGGGATGAGATGATTTTGCCGGGAAACGGTGGTTTTCCGGCAAAATGTAACCATAGCGAACATTAAGATTATTAGATCATAGACGACCTTAAGCGTTTTCACCGGGTGCAAGAATTAGGATTCCCTTTTTCGATGCCAATTTAAGAATTTTTAGATGGTCTAAAAATATGTTCGATTTCCCGCAAAAACTCAAAAAAAAGAAAGAAAAAGAAAAACGCATCTAAAATAGTAAAGCCGAGTTCTTCAGGGTAAGCCCTAACCCTTTCCTTCTCCTCATGGGAGGAATTTCCAAAAATTTCTTGTTAATATGCATTCTCATGGCGTAGCCCCATTGGTCGGCAAATTGCGGCTCGCGAGCCGCACGTGACTCTTTAGATGCTTGAGTGCGGCTCTGCTATAAATATTTACTCTCTGCTAAATATTTAATGACTTATATTTAAATTACCTTACCTTATAAACAACTTAGTCAAATAAACAATTACAGAAACATTAAAATAAATCACTTCATTAATCACAAAACTGGACGAATATTAAAGCGAAAACTAAACACGTGCACACGCTGCTATACGTAAACAAAGAGGTCAGGTTTCGTGCTAACGTCACTAACTTCGCATTCCTGGCTAACACTGTAGAATAGGGATGAAGTTCATCAGCACCCTGATTGTGTACAGTACGTTGGTTATCAAGAGGAAACGTTTTTAAACGTTTCGCTTCCTTACTAACAGAAATTAAAGCATTTCTTCTTGAGAAGGGTGTTCACTATCCAGGACTAACAGACAATCAGTGAATACAAAAGTTTTATTTCATGGTAGACGTTAAGTCTCAACTAAATCAGCTTAATCGTAAACTATGGGGGAAAGGAAACTCAATTTTTTCGATGTTAGAAGTTATTTGGGTTAATGTTACCCTAGGTATACAAAATAGCGGCGCTTCCGGTAACCTCGATGGCAAGTGTTTTTAGAAAAGAAATGTAGATGGCGCTGATAGTAATGATGCCTTAGTATGCAAATGTCCATCAAAAAATTCTGTTCCGGAAACTTGTGGACTAATGTGAATTTCGAATTTTGGTTACGATGTAGACGGATTATGCACGTTGTTAATTTTTTAAAGGTGTTTGTGTTTTTTTAAAGTTTGTACAATTTACTCGAAGTCATTAAAGTTCTCGAGGAGGAAAGTTTGTTAATGGTAATTATCATATTAAACGTGTCCCTAATGTGTTTAATGTGTGTTAAATTTGATAAAAGTGCATTAAAGATATGTTAATAGTTTGTAAATGAAGTAAAAATTTGAAAATGTTTTAAATGTGGTTCAAATGTGGGTTCAAAGTGTGTAAATGTGTTAAATGTGTCATAACCAAGTATCTGTAATAGTGATTTCTGACACTGCATGACAACGTGAACGACACATGGAAGGCTAGGTGGCCGTGGATCGCAGCTGCCACACTCTATGGAGACGTTGCCTATCGTAGATGAAAAGGCGAGAGATGTGAATCGTAAGGCTGCAGTTCTTAAGAGGAGAAATTTATGTACAATACAGGCAAATTTTGTTCGAATCACTGATGTATAGAATCTCGTAATTCACTTTGTCCATACATCGATCGAACGGTTAATGTTACCTATGGTTTCAAAATGGCGGCTCGCCTCTGATTCCAGCAAATAAAATAAACAGTGACGACGCACGTTCTAACCCAACTTAACCTGTTCTAATAATGTTGTTGGTAATAATTATGATGATTTGTTAGGTTAGGTTAGGTTAGAACCTGCGTCCCACTTTTTTCCTTTCTTCTATTTACTGGAATCACAGACGCGCCGCCATTTTGGAACCGTGCATAACATTAAGCGATTGAATTTATAGGTAGTATGATGACTTTTTTATGTTTTGTTTCTGGTCCAAGAATAGGAAAAGTAAGTAGCAAATTGACGTTTTAAAAATGTTTTAGTTTTAAAAGAAGTTTAAATATAGGGGCGTTTATTTTATTGTCGACAGTCGCGGTCTTGCTTGCACATTTGCGTGTGTAAACAAGATGGCGACCGGGCATTTTGTATACCTAGGGTAACTTTAACCGTTATTTCATTCGAAAACAAATTATCCCTTTTTGCTCAAGATTTTAAAAAAGAAATTTTGATTCACTTTCCAAGCCTCTTGAAACATCGCCAAGAAAATAATTCTGATATTGACATTTGCAATTTCAAAACAATAATTTTAAATACGAGGGAAGCTTTTCTCAACAGTTTTCAGGAATTCAGAAACAGCAAAGCGACGTTAGCCTTTGTTAGAAAACCTCTTAATGCTACAGTAAGAAAATTAAATTTTTCTCCTTTTAATATTGAGATTGGCAACTTTGAAATGCAATTGCTGGATTTAAAAAACAAAGAATTATAAAGCTCTAAATTTGAACGTCTTTTTGCTGATATTGGAGACAAAAAAGGTGAACTTTGTTCATAGCATAAGTCGTCTGCTTTGAAAGACCTGTAGAAAGAATACATGATTTTTAACACCTGGAATAGTATTCCCGACTCACATGATCAGTTGAAAAAAACTCGCGTTTGCTGTTCTTTCCTTTTTCTGTTTTACATATTCACGCGAACAATCTTTTTCAAGCATAAACCTTATCAAGAATAAATTGAAAAGTCGTCTTATTGATGAGAACCTAAAATTGTGCCTAAAATTAAAAACAACAACGTATACAAACCTGCGGGGCCGGATTTACCAATCCAGGGGCCCTGGGCACAAATTCGGTGGGGATCCCCCCTTTAAGAGTAGGCAAATTTGATGATTTAGAAAATTTACACAAAATACTGTACTTTAAATTAGATTTCAACTCGAAAGTTGTAAATTTCATTTTAAAATAAGGTTATTGTAAACATGCATATATTTTATTGTGTAAAACTAATTATTTTAATTTAACTGAAAAATACCTATGTGAAATTTTTTCCCGAAATTTTCCGATATTTCATAGACTTTTTCTCGGGTTTGGTTTTCTCTGCCTGTTGCCCTCATGATTAGGCCACACTAGGCTGTCGCGGTAATAGAAAAGTTTTAGTTTTGTGGGGTCCCCTATTTTGTGGGGGCCCTGGGCACAGGCCCCAAATGCCCTTATGTAAATCCGGCTCTGCAAACCTGACTTACTCAAACTTTTCAAGGAGATGCAAGGCCATTGTTCACATTAGTGTTTGTCAGTCATTATCATGATTTAATTTTATTGATACCTTAATTACAATTTAATTTTATCAATAAATAATATCATTATTAAGTAGGATATCAAGTTTGCTTCAATGTACAGTACCTATTGTGTAATTAGGACTTAATAAACGTTCATTAAAATATAGATTGATTAAAGATTGTACGTATTTATGCACTAAGTTAACAACAATCTATCTACCTATATAATTTAAGTTTAAGAAATTTGGTTCTAAAAAGGAACCTCAATCGTTGTAATTTGATATTTGGCTCTTTGACTAATGAAATTGCCGATCATGAGCGTAGCCTAACTGTGTACCAAATTTCAACATTCAACTCGTATCCGTTTGGGCTCTGTGCTTATTATTACTGTTATCAACCCCATCTGGATTATATTGTAAGAAGATTAAATATATTAAACAAATCTAATTTATAATAACAATAAAATAAAAACAACTTTTAGCTTTTGTCGCAAATCCAAATCGCAATTTGCAAATCGCCGAATGTCTTGAAATCCGTTTTGCATCTAAAATATTAAAACAAATTCAATTAAAATATTTAAAATGTTATAAAATAACAATAATAATAAATACCGTGAAAGCAAGGCAGCATAGACAACAGCAGCATATAATGCAGACAAACGAAAAAATAATCATCAGCAAGAAAAACCAAATTTTTAAAAGCT
>NW_027120873.1:0-33271 GCF_030686945.1 Centruroides vittatus
GTGTCTGTTTCTAATTTTTCTTATTTATTTACCCCAAAAGGGGTGGGCTTTCCCGAGATGTAGTGCAATACTCGGGCAACCCGTGGCCGGGAGGGAGCAAGCCCCCGTTCCCAGCCTATTTTCAAAAATCAGATGATATTTGAAGGCCCCCGATGGGGGCCCTATCAGATATCAAGCTGATAAGAACAGATACTATTTATTTTAAAGTTTGAAAGCAAGGCTGCCCAAAGCAGCAATTACAAAACAGATTACTATACGGCATGATCTTTCATGCCGTTTACACCAGGTTACACTTGCTCAAATAGTATACATAGTTATTTACAAAAATATCCAAAAAACCATAACACGTGTTATACAAAAAATTTAAAATTCCACAAATTCATACACTTGTTATACAAGAATCCAAAATTCCGTAGATTCATTTCACCATAATCTTTTCACCAAAACAGCGCATTACAAATTATTCTCAATAATCAAAATATACAAACCAATAACCCAAAACAAAAATATTAACCAATAATCCAAAACAAAAGTATAATATAAAAATACTATTTAATAGACCTGACAATTAATGTCGGGTACTTAACAAATAACAAAAAAAAAATTTAATACTAACATAACTATCTATCATTCATTTAAATCAATACTCTAATAATCTTAACATTACTAACATAATCAATCCAAACTAAATATCAAACATAATCATTAATCAACTTAACACAATACTAACTAAACTAACTATTTATCATCCCAATTTTAAAGCATATTTTTTCTTTCAGATCTACAACAAGCAAGCAATACACAATTCTAAAAAAACATCAAATCTAAAGGTAAGTAATATTAATATTCACACAATCACATCAAATTCTTAATTACTGGTAAGTATATCAACTCACATTAACACAAAATTGACACTACCAAATAAGCGAAAAAATGATCAAAAAGGATCATTCTAAAAGAACAATTATAACATCCAACCCGAAATATAAAACACAAGTAATAATCGCTTCTCAAAACAAAACCATAATCAATTTGGTTTAATAATCGTTCCAGCAAACATCTTATAAGCAAAAGTCCCTTTTCCATATCTAGAAAAACATCTTTCCAATTCTTGTCTCAGTGTCTTTTTGTGTTCTCTGTCTGTCTCATGTACGTATTCGTTCCATAAACACATTTCTTCTGGTTTCCAACCTTCCTCCTGTACTTCTTTTAATGTTTTCTTTGTGACTAATCCTGCACATCTCAAGTGAAAGCTTTTTGGCCATGCTTCTGGCCCTGACTCTTTCCACTCTTTCCATTTTTCCTTCGTAATCTTAACTCTTCCTACAAATCTTTGCTTTCTTAATTCTCTTTTTGTCTTAATAGGTGATTCCTCACTACCATCACTTTCCCTATTTCGTTTCCTGTCCTCTCCCTTTTCTTTCTCTATGCTCATTTCTAGCTCCTTACAAACTTCCTCTAGCACTTCCTGTGCCTTTTCTATTCTTTGTTCTGGACTAATTACTCTCCTTTCCATTACTTTGCTATTATTTTCATCTATTAAAATACTGTTCTCTTTATCTTTCTTATCCTCATTATCTATACTTTTATCTTTCTGTTCTTTTCCTTTAGTACAATCTTTCTTTTTATGACCTTTATCGCCGCAAACATGGCAGGTCACCTGAGGACATTCTCTTACCCTATGGTTTTCATCTAAACAGACCGCACACAACCACTTTACTCCTTTATATTCTATTCTTATTTTCTTATTTCCTATTATTAAATAATTCGGAATCTCTTTTTTCATGTATATATTAGCAATCATATAACCAGATTGTATTTTCAATTTTTCAGAAAAGTTAAGACGAAACAATGATCGAAGATGACCATATTCACTCAGAACTTTCTCCAACTGTTCATCTAACCCATAAGGTACATGTCTCATTTCCAACTTTTTCACATTCCCCTTAATGGGATAAACGAATACAAATGTATCCTCCCATTTCCATGGTCTGTTCAAAATGTAGAAAAATACACTTTCGTCTTTAGTCACTATTACACAATTTCTACTATTTAACTGGTCAATAAATAATATCGAATCATCAACATTTATTTTCTCTACCATCTGTAGCAAAAAAGATTCCCAATCCACATCTCTTTCACTTGAAAGTCTAAGACCTAATTCTTCGTACTTATCAATCTCCATTTTAACTTATCAAATAAGAGATAATACTCACAATCAATGTCCAAAACTTTATGTTCAAAATTCTAAGTCCAAATATTTCTTTTACCAGAAGTCCAATGCAGAAAAAACAGCAAAGTCCATACTCCAACTTCAAGTCAGCACCAGGAATCCGTCTTCAGAACATCCGTCCACGGAGGAACACCAACAAGCCAGGAAAACAGGATCAGCAACGAAATTCCAGGTAGGTCCACCAAGGTAAGTATCCAACACAGGTCACAGGTCACGGTCCATATCCAGCAGGAACATCGGCATCTGCGGGTTGCTTCCTTCTCGGTATGGGCTTACAAGCACATTGACTATGTGTCCGAGACGAGACTGACTGGTCAAGTCTTGGTCTTGGCCATAAGGCCGAGAAGCGATAAAAAACAGATCAAAAGTGCCGACGCGCCAAGTGTGGAGACGTCTTTTTCATTTCCTATGTCCTCAATTGTGACGTCATTTCGTACGGAGCAGTTTTTGCGCAGAAAATCACGTCAGGAGGATAATAGTGAGATGATAAAAGCTTCAGGAAGTAACTGGATAGCGCATTTAAAAGTGTAGATAGGTGCCAAATAATCCTTTCGACCATCAGTAGCCAGAGGGAGGAAAACGCCCCCGGCATTCGTCCCGGTGCGTAATCGTGATACTGACGCAAGTTCGAGTATATAATTGTTTCCCCCTTCCGAAAAAGTTCCAAGCGTGTGTATGTATTGTACGAAAACAGCCGATTCCATCTTCGATTTTTTGCATATGGAAATTTTCGAAAAAATTGGTTTTTTCGAATTTTTGGGAAATAATTTTTCTGCTTCCTCGTTGTTTAATGTTTACTTCTTATTCGCTGCACAGTGACTACTTGTCGCCATGTAGTATTATTTGTTCGATTCTGCCACATCAAATAAAATACAGGGAGTGTAAAAATATTTTTCATAAAAATATTTCGACTCTGTTCTTATCAGCTTGACAAAAATTAACTTGAGAAATAATTCTTTCTCTTCTTAATTTGTGTCTGTTTCTAATTTTTCTTATTTATTTACCCCAAAAGGGGTGGGCTTTCCCGAGATGTAGTGCAATACTCGGGCAACCCGTGGCCGGGAGGGAGCAAGCCCCCGTTCCCAGCCTATTTTCAAAAATCAGATGATATTTGAAGGCCCCCGATGGGGGCCCTATCAGATATCAAGCTGATAAGAACAGATACTATGTGTTTTTAAAGTTTGTAGAGAGTTATACATACAGAAAACATGGCAGAGAACCCCTCAATAATCTGCTCATGAGACACTCCCTTTACATAGTATACAAAGAATAGTTAGTTACAATAATTAGGCAACAAGTAGTCATACAAAAGACAAAACCCGACAATATAAGTTAATTACAATGTAAGTTTAACATAATTAGTATAAACACAATTAAAATAATATATAAAAAAAGAATAATTTAGCCTTTTTTACATACATCAATTACTATATTGCATAAGTGCAATGTAGTATTACATAAGGTAAACTACTAAAGGTAAAAATTTTCAACCAGGTAAGTATAAATATGGGTTTAAATTATTTTAACATAATCTTTTTCTTTTTCAGGAACATCATCAATAAATGAAGACTTCCTTTTACAAAGGTAAGTAATTATAAACAAAATGAATTATAAATAAAACATCAAAATATACAAATAAAATATAAACCCAAAAACGGGAAAATATCAATATATAAATTGTACATAAACTATTATAAATCAAACAATTTTATAACATAGTTATTTTCTTTTACAGGGTCATCATTATCCCGAAAAAACCTCCATCAAAAGAGAGTAAACAAATTAAACATCAAAACATCATAATAAACAATTTAAGACCAATCAATAATAATAAAGTATTTAACCTGAACGTAATTTTCGTTTTTGGAAACATCACTAAACAGTAAGCCACCATTAACACAAGGTAAGTGACTATACACAATATAAATCATATTTAAATATAAAAATAACAATAAAACACACAAATAAAACCCAAAAACGGTAATGTAAAAAGATATAAATGTATAAATATAAATACAAAACAATAAACTGTTAGTAGAACAAACAATGTATAAATATTACCAATCATCACAAAATAAAATGTTAAAATCGCTAATTCTCAAGACCTTATCAGTGCCATTATATTTTAAATTAAATTCTGTTTGCGTCATATTACATATATCGCTTCTTATCTTATATATTGCCTCTTGTTTAATTTTGCATACCATCAATGATGCATTACACCATTTATTCTCAAAAATCATAAAACATCTAGCTTTCCATAATGACCTTTTAATCAATGCAATCATCCATGTTAAGAAATAATTAATTTGCCTATTTGTACAATAACCTGTATTAAATCTAACGATTTCCCAATTTATTGAAACTTTACAAATCTTAACGAGCCAACCCCACACTGACTTAGCTATTTCACATTCGAAAAAAATATGTTTAATAGTTTCGACTTGGCCACATCTTGGGCAATTAGCATTATTGTTTCTATTAAATCTTAATAAATATTCTTTTGTGATAATTATATTATTTAAAATGCGCCAAGAAGTTTCCACCCATTCAGCTGGTAATTCATGTATAATTTTCCAAATAGCATTCCAATTTATTTGGCTCGTTTGCATGTTTATATTAATGTGTTGTTTAAAAATAATTTTATAAAGATCGATAGGCCGAATTCTATTATAATCTAAAATCTCTGGTCTATCGGTTAAAACTTGTATAATTAAATCTCTCCATCGTTTATAGGACTTTTTATTACCCAAATAAAAGGGAAACATACTACTGTTCTTAGAAATTCGTTTTGAAATGGGTCCTAAAATATATTGTAAAACGTTAAAAACGGGGTGTATATTGTTTAAAAGGTTATTAAAAATTAGAGATAACTGTAAAGAGGTTTCTAAAGACTTGACATCCCTAACTCCCCACCCTCCCAAGTTGACGTCATTTTTCATTATCTTACGGCTTAAAGGCTCAAAAGTACTAGCCCATATATACGTAAAAATCATCTTTTCAATAGATTTAGCCTCGCTTAAATTTAAATTAGTATAATATAAAGTATAAATTGCTCTAGATATCAATACCTTGTTTGCAATAACAATCCTTTCGGGTAGGTATAACCATATTTTTTCCCATTCCTGTATGGCTTCATTAATTTTCTTTTTGATTTCATTTAAGTTATTCACATGTGAATTTTTGCCAAACCATATACCTAGTATTTTTAAATCTTGTACTTTTTCGATTTCACTTACATTATTTCCTATGTTACCCACTATAGATAATAACTTTGATTTATTTTTATTTATTTTCATGCCTGTTAAAATACTAAAAATTTGTAAATGTTTAAAAATCCTCTCTAAACTAAAATCATTTAAAATAAAAAAACTTATATCATCTGCATGGGCAATGAATTTAATCTTTTCACATTTACCAGGAATGTATACGGCATCAATCAAGTCATCTTTCTGTATATTCTCAAGTAAAATATTGATATAAACTGTAAATAAAATCATAGATGAAGGGCATCCCTGCCTTACCCCTATATCACAGGCTATATTGTCCGACATTTTACCCTTTAAAAATATTGACGTGTAAGGTAAAGTATATAATCTTTGTACACAATTTTATTTCATTTTCATTTAAGCCATAGATATCTAAAATTTTCCATAAAATAGTCCTGTTCACCGTATCAAAGGCCTTATTGACGTCAACTGAGAGAATGGAGAGCGGGCGATTACAGTTTATATATAGATCATTAATAGTTTTCATACAAAATAAATTGTTATGTATTGATCTACCTTTAATGCCTCCGCTTTGTGTTTTGACAATAACATTACTAAAAATATTCTCTAGACGTTTGGCAATGATAAAACTGTAAATCTTATAGTCTAAATTTAAAAGGGTGATAGGTCTAAAATTACTAAAACTATTATCCATCACGTTCTTTTTATTTATTAAAATCATTTTCCCCATAGCAAAAAGGCTACTAAAATCATTAAAATTGTATAAAGTATAAAGTATATCGATAAAATCTTCCCCAAAAAAACGATAAAATTCTGCGTTTAAAAAATCCCTCCCCGGAGCTTTTCGCGTATGTAAATCCTGGATCGCGTCACTAATTTCCTTTTTACTAATCTCTTTATTAATAATATTATCTTTCTTTTCTTTTACAGGTTTAATACATGCACTAATCAACTCCCAATATGATTCGTCTGAGGCAACTTCCCGGAACAAGTTGGAATAAAAATTAACAAATTGGGTAAGTATTTCGTCATCATTTGTTATTATATTATTATTAACACTTAGTTTATTTATTTCTAAGCTTTCTTTTAAAGTTACCTTTTTTGCAAATAGATGCTTTTCAGCTTGTCTTCTAATACTATATTTCGCAATTTTATGGTTTACATAACCCTCTTTGTTACGCTTTTCAATCTCATTACTTATTTCTCTTTCTATTCTATTTATTTCATCATAATTTTCCTGTAATATATTTTTAGTAAGTTCTCTTTGTAATTTTTTCACCTTATTGAATCTTTTCCTTTTAATACTTTTCCATGTCTTTTCTACTTGTTTCCAAATATTCTCTTTTAATTCTATCCAATTATTCCAACTAATATTTTCCTTACTATTTTCTAACATATGTTTTGTCTCTTTTATAAATTCTTCATCCTCTAGCACCTCTTTTGTTATCTTTACTCTATTTTCTACTTTTATTTTATTTACTAAACATATATTTACCTCGACCATTTTATGGTCCGATATTTTCCTGTTATTATGTTTTATTTCATATGAATATATGTTTAAAATATTATTTAACGTTTCAGAGACATAGACGCGATCCAGGCGTTCCTTAATTCCCTTCCCTTGCCAAGTAAAATCAAAACGTGATGGATAAAATAAACGGTAAGTATCATAAAGTTTAAAATCTTGTATAATCTTGGCTAAAATGCCCCGTGAACTGTCTGGTTGTAAAGTACCATTTTTATCTAAAACTGACAGAATATTGTTAAAATCTCCCATAAATATAATATCCCTTCCCCCAATTAAAAACTCAATAAAATTTTTATAAAATTCCTTCCTCTCAGTAGTATGTGGGGGTGCATATATATTTACAACTCTAATCTGATTATTATTTATTTCGATATCAACTGTTACTATTCTCCCTTTATCATCCGTCTTAAAGTCCTGAACTTTAATACCTTTATGGATTAGTAACAAAACACCCGTACTTTTCCGAACAGCAAAAGAGCTGTAAATATTATACTCAACAAAAATTCTTCTCAAAGATCTCAATTCTATAAAATCTACAATGTTTGTGTCCTGTATTCCTAAGATATCAATGCGATTAGAAAGAATCAAATTCAAAATTTCAACCTGTTTACCAACATTTTTAAAACCAGAAATATTTATTGTGCGAATATTTAAGTTAATTGTTCTATCCATTATCGGTATTAGGTGTTACGTTTGTTTTCGGTTTCTTGCTTTCTAACTTATTTTCCGGTGTAAAATCAAAACCTATCAAGTTACCTGTCGGTGTTGGAGACAATCTATTAAGCTCTATTTGCGAGCCACTAAATCTTTCCATTATTTCTTTCGTCTGTTGGACAAAACCACATTTATCTTTAGGATCAAATACCTCACTATCTCTTTTACGTTTTTTATCTTCCTTTTCATTTTCATTTGTCTCCATCTTATCTCCTGACCGCCTTAACTGCTGCTTAATTTTTTCTATTTTACTTATCTCCCTATTTTCTGTTATACTAGTTTTCCTACTTACATTCTCTAATAACTCTGTCTCCTTCTCTTCCCTTATACTATTTTTCCTATTTACCCTTTCTACACTACGCTCCCTTTTCCTTTCGATACTTTTGTTCCTAGGTCCTCGCTTACATATTTCAGCAAATGTTAATTTAGGACAATTACTATCTTTATCATGCTTTGTTTTACAGTTGTAGCATAGGTCGCAATCTTTTCGTAAATGAAACGGACTTTTACATATGTAACATAATTTAATATTACAATTTATAGCCTCATGCTCACAACTCCCACATTTCCTACATTCCTTTCTTTGTCCTACATACAAAATTTGCACAGTTCTCCCTAATACCTCTATAAAATTAGGAATATTTTTTCTGGTTAACAATACAACTCTATATGACCCAGTTTTAACATCCGTATTAGGGTAAGTATTTATATGAATCTTAATTATTTTACCATAACTCTTAAACATATCTCTAATTAATTCTTCATCGAGTTCAGTAGGGGCCAAGCGAACCGTTAGCGCAATTAATTCTGATTCTAGACTTTCGCAGGTATAATGAAATTGTCCTACCTTGATTTCACGACCGATAATATTAACCTTATCTTGAACACTTTTAAATCCTATTTCTACAATATTCCTTGGGTGGTAGCATATTTGCTCGACACATCCCTTCTTATCAAGCGTTTCTTCTAACACTTTTAACAGTTCCATAGTGTCTATTCTTTCCTTGGTGATAATTCTAATGGACCTTATCTCCGAGTAGCGTTTCATCCGTTCCCGTTGCCTTTCTTCTAAAGTCTTCTTTTTCTTTTCCAGGTTCCTCCTCCCGGATATTCTCTGCAGGTGCAGCCGAAGATTCCCAGGTAAGTCCTTGGTTACCATAATCTCCTGGTGCCGAAACAGATGCTGCGCTCGTCGACGGAAGAGGGGATTCCGTCCGACGGCTAGTCGGCTTCAGCTGGCTCACTGGTGTAGGCGAGGGCCCCATCGAACGGCCACTGGGAGATGACTGACTCGTCGATGAGCGAGGGGAGCCCATCCGACGGCCTCTTAAAGACGATTTGCTCGCCGATGAGCTAGTCGTGCTCATCTGGCGGCAGCCGAACTCGTCGGCAAGGCAGGTGTTAAAGTCAGTAAAAATAAAAAGTCCAAAAAACTCACCAAAAGGCTAAAACACTTGTAGAGGATCCTTAAAAACGTAAAACACAATAAGTCCAATAAAATCCAGGTAAAAACAGGCAAAACAACAGCAAAAAACGGCAAAAATCTGTAAAAAGCAAGCAAATATTAGTAATAAGTCAGATCAACTAAACAGATACTACACATTTGATCTTAGCCATAAGGCCGAGAAGCGATAAAAAACAGATCAAAAGTGCCGACGCGCCAAGTGTGGAGACGTCTTTTTCATTTCCTATGTCCTCAATTGTGACGTCATTTCGTACGGAGCAGTTTTTGCGCAGAAAATCACGTCAGGAGGATAATAGTGAGATGATAAAAGCTTCAGGAAGTAACTGGATAGCGCATTTAAAAGTGTAGATAGGTGCCAAATAATCCTTTCGACCATCAGTAGCCAGAGGGAGGAAAACGCCCCCGGCATTCGTCCCGGTGCGTAATCGTGATACTGACGCAAGTTCGAGTATATAATTGTTTCCCCCTTCCGAAAAAGTTCCAAGCGTGTGTATGTATTGTACGAAAACAGCCGATTCCAGTTTCGATTTTTTGCATATGGAAATTCTCGAAAAAATTGGTTTTTTCGAATTTTTGGGAAATAATTTTTCTGCTTCCTCGTTGTTTAATGTTTACTTCTTATTCGCTGCACAGTGACTACTTGTCGCCATGTAGTATTATTTGTTCGATTCTGCCACATCAAATAAAATACAGGGAGTGTAAAAATATTTTTCATAAAAATATTTCGACTCTGTTCTTATCAGCTTGACAAAAATTAACTTGAGAAATAATTCTTTCTCTTCTTAATTTGTGTCTGTTTCTAATTTTTCTTATTTATTTACCCCAAAAGGGGTGGGCTTTCCCGAGATGTAGTGCAATACTCGGGCAACCCGTGGCCGGGAGGGAGCAAGCCCCCGTTCCCAGCCTATTTTCAAAAATCAGATGATATTTGAAGGCCCCCGATGGGGGCCCTATCAGATATCAAGCTGATAAGAACAGATACGATCCTAAAAGTTTAATGGGATCCGAAGATCCCGCGTCTCCACCGGGGGCAGAGCCCCCCACAAGAGGAAGGAGTGCCCCCAATGGTCGCAGTTTCAAAAACATGCCGTATTGCTGCCGGCAAAAGCCCCAGCACGGCAAAATCGCAACCCAATGGCTTCGACCAAACGGCAGGTCACCGTTCCCCTAATAGCTGCCGGCAAAGGCCCCAGCCCAGGGAACGTGAACAGATACTGAGTCTCATATATGTTATACGGGGGGAAATGATCCCCTGCGAGATGACGAAAGTCCGCCAACCGCGTCCGCAATAACTGACTAATCCTCGAATCAGTACCTCCTCGCCGCACAGGGTCCCCACCTTTGTGAAAAAGGCCGTTCCCTGTATTGCGAGGATAGAAGAACTAACGGAAATAAACAGTTGTTTTTGCCTCGTCACGCATACCATAAGGTAAGGGAGTCAACGGCCACAAGACATAAAAAAACAGTATCCTATCCCACTGGACAGGTGCCAGGGGAATCGTTGGATAAGATGGACAGGGAGGAAGAAACTCCCTAAATAGCTAACACTACATCCCTATGGGAAAAGGCATAGAGATGTAGTAAGACTGAAGAGAAACTAAAGGGAAGTGGCAGCCCACCTGGCTAAAAGAGAAATCCACTTCCCTACGACCAGAAATTAAAAACTAATGGAAGTCTACACTAACTTATTACTATTGTGCACTTAAGAGATAGATGTAATATCGTTGAGAGTTGGTTTACCGTCGCTCCAGACCCATAAGATCTGGTTCGGGGTATCCCAGAAAGATAAAAATGTAGCCCTTGGAAGAGACTGAAAGTCCGAGAGGAGCTTGATAGCTAGAGCCTCACGGATTTTAGTACGAAAGAGGCGGTGGGTGGTGATCTTGTGGTTGAACACCTTCCTACACCTGGCCAGCCACAACTCGTGCTTAGCCATATGGATAAGAAGACTAATCACGTAGGGAGAGGTGGTGCCTCTGTTAAACAGTATGTGAAGAACTACGTTCTCACGTGACAGAAAGGGCAGTCCGAGGAGGTGGGTTATCCAACCCCAAATTTTCCTCGCTACCCTACAGAAATAGAAAAGATGTGCTGCCGTTTCTGGCGAAGAGTCGCACATTGGACAGTTTTCACTCTGAACGTAAACTCCGATAGACCGGAGTTTAACCCTTGTGGAGAGTGCGTTATGCAGAGCTCTCCACTGAAGTTCGACACAGTGTTCGGGTATAAACCCATCAAAACATCTGCGCCAAACAGTGGCCCAATCGATTTGGGCCTGAGTGACCAACGGTGAAAGAAATAGAGGAGTGTCGGGCCTAAGGTGGCGATATATATCGCAAGCCTTAGTCTTAACATTAGGAAGATTATTAGATTGTGACAGTTTTAAAAGGTGCGTGCACCATACTTTCACAAAGGGTGGTGGAACCAGCACTTTGGGCATAAGGTTTACCTTGTAATCAGGTAAAAGCAACTTAAGGCGATACCCGAGAAAGAAGCAGTAAAGCTTACTGACCGGGTGATCGCGGGCACTAAGGGCAAGGACCAACTGCCTAATTTGGGCAGCAGCAGAGAAGAGGGTGGGCTCAAACATGGCCCATCCACCGTTTGCTCTGGTATTATACATAATATTCCTACTAACCCATTCGGGCTTGTTGCCCCAGACAAAACAAAAAAGGAGACGATTAATATGCCTGAAGCCTGCGTCCAGGCCAAAAACAGAGGCATAATAAACACAAATGCCAAACATGATGTTTTTGTAGACAGCTATCCTACTAGGAAAGTAGAGATAGCTTCCCGACCAAATGGAAATTTTGTCCCTTACTTTAACTTCGATCTCCTTCATATTTTGTTTGGCCGAGTCGGCACCAAAATATAAACCTAAGATCTTAACACTACGGCTCACAGGGATGTAAGAAAAACAAGCAGGAAGGGAGACAGAACCAACAAGTGGAAGAAAAGAAGACTTGTCCTTGTTGATGACAGCTCCAGAGGCCTGACAGTATCTGTCAAAATGGCCAAAGATTCTGGAGATTGCCCAGTTGTCTTTCACAAAAAAGGTGACGTCATCCGCATGGGCCACGAACTTATAGTAGTCCGCTTTATAGTACCCAGGCATAGGATAGCCTGAGATACTGAAGTCCCTTTGTACCTCACCCAAGAGGGTGTTGATACTAAGGGAGAAAAGAAACATAGAGAGAGGACACCCCTGTCTGACGCCCTTTCCGAGCAGAAAGGGGTCAGAGAGATGGCCGTTAACACTAATGCGGCAATGAGCCTTGGTATACATAATTTTGATAGCCAAAAGTACCTCGTCAGGTAAGCCATACTTTTTTAAAACATGCCAAAGAAAACCGTGATCAACACGGTCAAAAGCTTTCGATTGGTCAATCGAAAGCAAAGCTAACGGCCATTTCCTATTTGAGCAATACTCACTAAGTAGCCTAATAAAACTTAGATTATCTAATATACATCTATTGGGAATACCTCCTGTTTGGGTATTAACAATACACGGGGCAAGGGAGGAACCAATTTTGTTGTAAATGATCCGCGCGTAGATCTTATAGTCTACGTTAGTAAGCGTTAAAGGCCGAAAATGGTGGACGGTTGTGCAGTTATTAGACTTGGGAAGAACAGAGAGCTGTCCCAAGTTGAATTTTGAAATACTAGGGTTGTCGGGAGACAGAGACTTGTAAACCATGGGCAGAAGGGAGGACAATTTATCAGAAAAGACTCTATAAAACTCAGTTGGTAAGCAATCAGGACCAGGAGACTTGCCAGCCTGCATAGCAGAAATGGCCAATCTAACCGAATCCTGGGAAAACAAATCTGGAAAGGGGTGAAGACAAGCAGTAGGAACTGCCTTGGTCATGTCTTCCCATTGGGATGAGTCGACACGATCAGAGGCGAAGAACTGTGAAAAGTGCCGAAAGAACTCCTGGGTAATCTCTCGGTCGTCGGTAGTTAAGGTGCCATCGTGCTTTAAAAGGGAGGGAACGTTAGTTTTAGACTTATCATTGCTATAACGGCCAAAAAAATTCGAGTCGAAACGCCTCGGGGTGTTAAGACGGGAGATCTTATACCTTTCATGGGCGTGTTCGAAACGACTAGTCAAAAGGGCAGAGATGCTGGCCGAAGCCTGCTTGACTAAACCTTCGATGTACCCAGAGTCGTCCTTGCTGCAGCGACAGTCAGACAAGAAGCGTTGAAGAATCCGCAAGCGGCAATGCCTCTTGCGGCGAAGGCGCCTATCGGTTGAGCGGGCAAGGCGGAGGATCTCCCCCTTGGTCCGACACCAATCCTCTAGGCTGACAGTGGATAGAGAGAGCATGCTGGTTAGTAGCGTGTCCGCTTCGGACAGAAATTCCTCATCCCTAAGAATATCAGGGGTGAGAAGGAAACGGTTACGTTTCGAAGAACAGGATAGATTGAAAGTAGCCATCACCAGGGAGTGGTCCGAAAACCGAGCCCCCTGGAAATAGAGAGGTAGGACAGAAAAGTCGGAAGCAGAAGAAGGGATGTTAGAATACATCCTATCCAACCTCGACTTGATAGAGCCATTGCCATTACACCAAGTAAAGATGGAGTGGCCGGGCAAAACAGTAAGCTGCACATCCTTGAGGGAATAATTACTAAGGAGGTCTTCGAGTTTATTCCTAGAACTATCAGGGTACCAGCTTCCTCCTTCCTTGTCGTCTGGACGGAGGATCACATTCCAATCACCAATGACAAATATGTCTCTATTGGTAGCTAAGTAGCTGCCAAGAATTTGGAAAAATTCCGAACGTAAGCTAGACCTCGTGGGGCCATAAATACAAACAACCCTAGCAGTTTTTTTGTTTTTAACAATATCCAAACAAACTAAACGTCCGTCACTGTCTGTGACGAACTGTTGGACTGTGATACTGGAGGAGACGAGGAGTGCAACTCCCCCGCTCCTACCCCTGGAGAAGCTATAATAGCTATTATAGCCCCTTATTTTAGGCCTAAAGGCCCTAACCCTTCGCATGTTCTCAAAATACGTCTCCTGCAAGGCTAGAATATCTAGCTGAAGGGAGGGTAAAAGGGATGCAAGAAATAATTGCCGGGGAATGGACCGAAGTCCATTACAATTAAGGGTTGCTAGACGTATTTTAAGTGACATGGTTCAGTTAGGGTGGTTAGTATTCCTCCGTACTTGGGTCGGAGGACTTGCCAGCCTTGGCCTTCTTCTTCCTACGTCTAGTTCGGCAGGCCCGCTTACTGGGTCTGCCTTCCCTCCCAGAGTCGGATCCCCCAGCAGCTGACTCGTCGCTGCTGGTTTCACCTTCTCTCCCCTTATCATTAGTTTTACGACTAGTTTTACTTCTAGTCCTAACTCTGTTACCAGATTGCTCCCGCTGTTCTAGCTTAGAGTTATCCTGCTCTTCTACCTTATTTGCTAGCTTATTATCTAAGCCAGTCTCCACGCATGGAGCTGGAACAGTTTCTTCGACAACCTTTTCAACAACTGGGGCCTCCGGCTGCTGGACGGGAGAAGAGACGGAGACAGAGGCATCTACAGACACCTCCATCTCAAGGTTGTCAGAAGCTGCAGCTTCTTCAACCGAACCCTTTGAAGGACAAGCAAGAATGCTATGGTCACCGGAGCAGACACGACAAGGTCTGGGACATGACCTAGCAGGATGGTACCTACTGTGACAATTGTCACAGAGGTTGGCCTTACATTCTTTCTGCTCATGACCGGGTTCGAGGCAGCGTCTACAAATGCGCTCAACGCCACGATACCCCATGGTCAGGGGCACTCCCTCATAGTAAACTATGTTGGGGACTGGTTTCTTGACTTCAAGACAGATTTTCACCGTGCCGGTATCGATATGAGGGCGGCCCGGGACTTTGATCATTGATACGGACTTTACATTGCCAAACTGGCCCATCAACAGGCGAACGGCTTTTAAGTCCATTTCCGGCGGCAGGAAACGGATGAAGACAGTGGTTATGTCTTCATCCAAGGGAACAGGGAAGACCCTGACGTCTTTCACTGTGAAACCCACAGAGACAAGAAGGCGGCGACTTTCAGTCGACCTAAACCCTATGAAGTAACGGTCTTTGCCCATGGGCGCAAACCGAGAAACCTCCCCTGGCGCAAGGGTACGCTCAATACCATCCAGAATCTCATCAATGGATGAGCCTTCAGGGACGGAGACATGGGCACTAAGTACCCTGCGCATCCTGCCGTTAAGGACGGCAGGTTTAGCACACTTGTGCTGAGCACTAACACCAGCATTGAGCTGCTCAGTGTTGAAAAACTTATTGCTGTGAGCAGAAACCTGAGCTGCCGGAGCCCAACGAGCTGCAACACTAGCAAAACTAGACTTCTGGGGCGCTGAGGGCCCAGAAGCGGACGAGGAAACAGAGCTGTTGGGAGCAATCCCGCTAGCTACTTGACTAAAACTGGCCTTAGGGGCCGAACTTCCTGCCTGGCTGACAGGCGCAGCCTGTCTGACTTGACCAAGTTGAGGAGTAGAAGCCTTTGAAGACTTCATACCCACCAACTTAACTCCTTTAAAAGTGGGCTGCACTGAGGCACCAACGTGCCTAGGAGCACCACTAGGAGCAGGCTGATTTGTCTTAACAGCTACCTTACTTACGCTAGCTACTGAAACCTTACTAACTTGGGAGGAAGCTACACTAGCCTCGACTACCCTATATGGACCCTCGGTTGGTCCTGCGACCTCCATTGGGTCGCAGTCCGCCCAAGCGGCAGAGGATATACCCTCCATGGGTATAGAAAAATAGGAGATCCCTACTGTAAAGATGGGGTCAACCGTGGGGATATTGACCCGGATTTCCCCGCGAATACGCTAGAATGCGCAGGCAGGTTCCTCCAGTGCAAAAAGAGTGAAAAACTTTTCTAACTTTAGTTAAAGTTCAGTCACAGAAGAGGCCTGAACTTCCTCTTTATGTAAGGAAACCTTACAAAAAGGCGCTTCCTAGGTTACAACACAACCTAAGAAGCTTAGACGAGAAGCGAAGACTTGGGTGCTCGAAAACACCCAAAAACACCAAAACAGATACACACAAACAAGGCTTGATCTTAGCCAATAAGGCCGAGAAGCGATAAAAAACAGATCAAAAGTGCCGACGCGCCAAGTGTGGAGACGTCTTTTTCATTTCCTATGTCCTCAATTGTGACGTCATTTCGTACAAAGCAGTTTTTGCGCAGAAAATCACGTCAGGAGGATAATAGTGACATGATAAAAGCTTCAGGAAGTAACTGGATAGCGCATTTAAAAGTGTAGATAGGTGCCAAATAATCCTTTCGACCATCAGTAGCCAGAGGGAGGAAAACGCCCCCGGCATTCGTCCCGGTGCGTAATCGTGATACTGACGCAAGTTCGAGTATATAATTGTTTCCCCCTTCCGAAAAAGTTCCAAGCGTGTGTATGTATTGTACGAAAACAGCCGATTCCATCTTCGATTTTTTGCATATGGAAATTTTCGGAAAAAATTGGTTTTTTCGATTTTTTGGGAAATAATTTTTCTGCTTCCTCGTTGTTTAATGTTTACTTCTTATTCGCTGCACAGTGACTACTTGTCGCCATGTAGTATTATTTGTTCGATTCTGCCACATCAAATAAAATACAGGGAGTGTAAAAATATTTTTCATAAAAATATTTCAACTCTGTTCTTATCAGCTTGACAAAAATTAAGTTGAGAAATAATTGTTTCTCTTCTTAATTTGTGTCTGTTTCTAATTTTTCTTATTTATTTACCCCAAAAGGGGTGGGCTTTCCCGAGATGTAGTGCAATACTCGGGCAACCCGTGGCCGGGAGGGAGCAAGCCCCCGTTCCCAGCCTATTTTCAAAAATCAGATGATATTTGAAGGCCCCCGATGGGGGCCCTATCAGATATCAAGCTGATAAGAACAGATACTTTATTTTAAAGTTTTGAGCAGGGTGACCGAAGTCACCCCACAGAGCCATATATTTACATGACCACCCCACATTAACCACCGAGAGAACAAAAAATGCCTCTACTGGGCCAAACCAGGAGGGTGGGGTTAAAAATAAAGGCTTAAGCGCCTTAAAACAATGAAGGCTCAAAACCCAAAATACAGCATGTTAGTTACAGACCAACAACCGACATCAGGTTAAGTAACAATCATCAATAAAAAGACGCCAACATAAATAGCAAAACACAGGTAAGTAATCAAAACATCACGTCATAAGACCAACATTAAGGTAAGTATAACTACAAATAAATCACTGAACTCATATCATTATCTAAAATTACTGTCAGTTTCCCTCCCCCTCCCGTCCTGCTGTTCTAACTAAACACACAGGCGGGCAGGGGTCGGGGCCCGGGCAGTTTACAAACAACTAAAACACCGTAATTACATCAAAAATTTAAAAAGTTTCATCTAAATCAACAGTCAAAATACAACTCAAAATAACAAACATGTAAAGAACATATTAAATACATCCGCAAAATAGCTATTCCTCTTGTGTAATTTCGCCATTAATCATTTTAAAAGCAAACATGTGTTCACCACATCCCTTAAAACGTCGTGTTAGTTCTCTTTTAATATCACTTCTTTCATTTTGTCTGGTTTCTCCCAAATATAAACCCCATAATTTGAGGTCCTTATCTAACCATCCTTCATTTATTAGTTGTAATCTTGATTTTCTATATACTTGTCCCTTGTATTTAACGTCAAAAACTTTCGGCGTCCTTGACCATGTTTCTCCATAGTCTTTTTCTGTTCCAAGTTTATTTCTATATCTTGCTTGCCATCTAGTTATAACCCCATCTTTTGTTTTCTTTTCCTTTCCATCTTTCTTCTTTTTATTCTCCTCTTTTTCTGTCTCCTTGGCCTCTTCTATACTGGATTCTAGATCTTCTATTACTTCTGTCAATTCTTTTCTTACTTTATCAATACTTTTTTCTTCTTCACTACTTCCTTCTCTCTCAGCCCCTTCAATAACACTCTTATCCATTCCTTCAACAGCTTTTTTATCAATCACTTTAAACTCACTCGTCTGTATTACATCTAAGGCACTTTTACTTCTTTCCCTATTCGTATTTTCACCTGTTTCTCTTTCATTTTGTTCTTCCTGACCCACTTGTTTCTCTTTATCCTTTTCTTTTTCTTTGCTATTTCCTTTTTTACACTCATGTCTTTTATGTCCGATCTCTTGACATATATAGCATTTTATGTTCGGGCATTGGTTCGCCCTATGTTCAGCTGACATACAGATAGCGCATAACCACTGGACCCCGGGGTATTCGACTCTGATTTTGCAATCTCTTATGTGCACAAAATTGGGGATCTGCTTACTCATTTGTATTGTCATTAATCTCTTGTCTGTTAATATATCGCTATTAGGCATGAAGTACACCTTTTCAAATCGAATCACTCGTCCGTATTCCTTAAATCTATTCTCTAATTCCTTTCTATCAATCTCATAGGGGACATTTATCAACCTTATTCTCTTTATATCATTTTTAACAGCACGAACACTCAATGGCTTATCCTTCCACAACCATTCTTCTTCCATTATCTTACATTTTGCTTCTTCATCACACACTGTAATTACACAGGATCTTTTTGTTACCTTTCCCACTTGTACAATTGCATTGGGATTCCTTAAAGTCTCTAGCATAAATGTCACCATAACTTCCCAATCCACATCATCCTGAGCACTCACTTGCAGGGATAACTCCCCTATCACCTTTTCTCTTCCTTCTGCCATTTTTTATATTAACTTAATATACCCAATTTAAGCACTAAAAAACAAGTCAAAATATTCTTACAGATACGCCAACAGTCAGTCACTTCCGAGAAAAACTATGTCCCACTTCAACTATACATTGAAGTCAGATCCAGGTAAGTCCACCAAAAACCAAGTCCAAACGGAACAGGAACATCAGGTAAGTCAGGAACCAAATCTCCAACAATCAGGAACCACCTAGTAGAAGCAGCACCCAGCGGAGCACCCAATGGAGCACCCAAGACGACCAGGAACCTCCAGGAACACCTCAAAGACGACCGGAACAGCGGGAGCAGACCTCGGTGAACACCTCGGCGACGACCAGGAATCAGACGAAACAGCCAGCACAGGTAAGTATACCTCCCTAGGTATAGCTCGAACTGCAACAAGACGTTTATGGACAGCACATCACTGGAACATCCACTGCGGATCTCGTCCCTTCTCGGCTATGGGCTTACAAGACTGAATATCCTTTCAGTTCAGACAAGACTGACTAATCGAGTCTGATCTTGGCCATAAGGCCGAGAAGCGATAAAAAACAGATCAAAAGTGCCGACGCGCCAAGTGTGGAGACGTCTTTTTCATTTCCTATGTCCTCAATTGTGACGTCATTTCGTACAAAGCAGTTTTTGCGCAGAAAATCACGTCAGGAGGATAATAGTGACATGATAAAAGCTTCAGGAAGTAACTGGATAGCGCATTTAAAAGTGTAGATAGGTGCCAAATAATCCTTTCGACCATCAGTAGCCAGAGGGAGGAAAACGCCCCCGGCATTCGTCCCGGTGCGTAATCGTGATACTGACGCAAGTTCGAGTATATAATTGTTTCCCCCTTCCGAAAAAGTTCCAAGCGTGTGTATGTATTGTACGAAAACAGCCGATTCCATCTTCGATTTTTTGCATATGGAAATTTTCGGAAAAAATTGGTTTTTTCGATTTTTTGGGAAATAATTTTTCTGCTTCCTCGTTGTTTAATGTTTACTTCTTATTCGCTGCACAGTGACTACTTGTCGCCATGTAGTATTATTTGTTCGATTCTGCCACATCAAATAAAATACAGGGAGTGTAAAAATATTTTTCATAAAAATATTTCAACTCTGTTCTTATCAGCTTGACAAAAATTAAGTTGAGAAATAATTGTTTCTCTTCTTAATTTGTGTCTGTTTCTAATTTTTCTTATTTATTTACCCCAAAAGGGGTGGGCTTTCCCGAGATGTAGTGCAATACTCGGGCAACCCGTGGCCGGGAGGGAGCAAGCCCCCGTTCCCAGCCTATTTTCAAAAATCAGATGATATTTGAAGGCCCCCGATGGGGGCCCTATCAGATATCAAGCTGATAAGAACAGATACTGTGGTTTTAAAGTTTGGAATGGGGCACCCCCCTATGGGAAAGGGGTAGCGGTGCCCCATAAATACCACAAAAACCCTGCACCTGGGTCGCAATATCGGCCCACAGCGACCGGGTAAGCTCACCAAATTGGTGCGAAGGGAGAATGTGGTCAAGTCAACAAACAAGAAACTTAACGAAATATATGACTCTTCAAAAATCTCAACCACAGCAGGTTAGCACCATACGAACATAACAACCACCAAGGTAAGTATAAATAAACTCAAAAGTAAGCTCAAAAAGAAGCTAACATCAAACTCACTAAAGAAAACAACAAAAGGTAAGTCACATTAACACAATGTTAAGTTTTCACAACTACAAAACATCAAGGTAAGTACTTATTAATCTTAAACATACTAACTCAAAACTTAACACATCAAAACTTCAAATAAAGGCTGTGGATATTATTCCCCCGTCATATCGTAACAATACAGATATGCGAGTCGGAATCTAGAAAAGATGTTAAAACAACAAACAATCTTAAAACGCAATAAAGCAAAAAATCTTAAAACTTTAACCCATCAAACATTTTAACAATGCCATTAGTAAAAAACCCAAAAACAGGTCAAAAAGTATAAACATCATTATTAATGAACATAAACTCTGTCAGTTTCCTTCCCCTCCTGTCCTGCTGTACAAACAACCAGCAGGCAGGCAGGGGTCAGGGCACAGGCAGACAAAAAACATCAAAAGACTTAAAACACCAAAAAAGTAAAACCATAAAATCCACCAAACCTTAAAGCAAAACATAAAACTATAATTCAAGAAAAACACTCAAACAACACTTATTTAAGATTTAAACAACTATTGTTCTTCAGTAACTATCGCTCCGTTTAGTACTTTGTATGCAAATAGACTCTTATCACATCCTTTAAATCTTCTAATAAATTCTTTCTTTATTTCTCTTTGACTTGGCGGATGTGGGTTATATATTATTGCTCCCCACAACTTAAAGTCAGTCTCTAGCCAGCCCTCTTTTTTAAGTTCCTCTTTAGTTTTCTTATAGCTTTTTCCATTATACTTTGCCTCAAATATTTCAGGCACTCTATCCCTATCATCAGCAAAACCCTTTTCGATTAACAACTTGTTTCTATATTTAATTTGAGTCCTTGTTTTAACTCCCTCTTTTACTCTGTCCTCTTGCTCTTGTACCTTACTATCATCTAAATTCTTTTCAGTTTCTATACTCTTCTCTAGCTCCTCATAGACTTCCTCTAGTTCTTTCACAATCTTATCTTTCGGACTTTCCTGTTTAGACCTATTTTCCTTTTCAATTATGTCCTCTTGTTCTATACTTGTTTCTAATCTCTGATCCACTATCTCTGTTTCTTTATCATTATTTTTCGGACATTCAGGTCTTCTATGACCTGTTAGACCACAACTATAACATTTTATACTAGGGCAATCTCTTGCCCTATGCTCAGGAGACAAACAATTGGGACATAACCACTTCACACCTGAATATTCTATTCTTATTTTACTTCTTTAATTACTATAAAATTCGGTATTAATTTCTGCATTTTTATTGTCACAAAACGTTTTCCTGTCAAGATCTTCTTATTTGGTAAGTAATACTCTTTTTCTATCCTAATTATCTTCCCATATTCACTTAGAGTTTGTTCTATATCTTTTCTGTCTATCATATAAGGAACATGTAACATCTGTACTTTTTTTATGTCACCCTTTACAGCTCTAATTTCCAAAAATTGTTCTTTCCAGACCCATTTTAATTCTAATATTTTTATCTTAGTCTCTTCATCTTTAGCTGTTATCAGGCACACCTTATCCGATATCTCATCGACCTGGACTAGTGCGTCTGCATCATCCAAAATAGACATTAAATATTCCACCCATTCTTTCCACACTACTTTATCTTGGGCCATAACTTTTAACTCTAATTCCTCAAAATTCTTACTTTCTTCCATTTTAAACTTAGGATAATTTCCAAAAAATCACAAAATTTATCTTACAGTTTTTAGAGTCCAACGCTGTCAAAATAACAAAGTCCAAAAACGCAGTTAGTCCAAAAATTTTCCAAGGCAGGAACAATCAAAGTCCAAAAACGTCCAAGGCAGGAACATCCAAGGCAGGAACAACCAAGGCAGGAACAACCAAAGTCCAGAAGCAGTCAGAGTCCAGGAACATCCAAGGCAGGGACATCCAGAGCAGGAACGGCCGCCGAAAACGAAATCCAACCGAAGGCAAAAACCACAGCCAAAAACACCAACCGGACAGGTCACCAAGGCAGGAACACTGGAACACGCACTGGTCACAACAGCATACGAATCCTCGGAACTCGTCGCCTTCTCGGTATGGGCTTATAGAATAATAGCCTACTTGCTACCTCAAGAACTTATCCGACTTGACAAGTCTTGATCTGGCCATAAGGCCGAGAAGCGATAAAAAACAGATCAAAAGTGCCGACGCGCCAAGTGTGGAGACGTCTTTTTCATTTCCTATGTCCTCAATTGTGACGTCATTTCGTACAAAGCAGTTTTTGCGCAGAAAATCACGTCAGGAGGATAATAGTGACATGATAAAAGCTTCAGGAAGTAACTGGATAGCGCATTTAAAAGTGTAGATAGGTGCCAAATAATCCTTTCGACCATCAGTAGCCAGAGGGAGGAAAACGCCCCCGGCATTCGTCCCGGTGCGTAATCGTGATACTGACGCAAGTTCGAGTATATAATTGTTTCCCCCTTCCGAAAAAGTTCCAAGCGTGTGTATGTATTGTACGAAAACAGCCGATTCCATCTTCGATTTTTTGCATATGGAAATTTTCGGAAAAAATTGGTTTTTTCGATTTTTTGGGAAATAATTTTTCTGCTTCCTCGTTGTTTAATGTTTACTTCTTATTCGCTGCACAGTGACTACTTGTCGCCATGTAGTATTATTTGTTCGATTCTGCCACATCAAATAAAATACAGGGAGTGTAAAAATATTTTTCATAAAAATATTTCAACTCTGTTCTTATCAGCTTGACAAAAATTAAGTTGAGAAATAATTGTTTCTCTTCTTAATTTGTGTCTGTTTCTAATTTTTCTTATTTATTTACCCCAAAAGGGGTGGGCTTTCCCGAGATGTAGTGCAATACTCGGGCAACCCGTGGCCGGGAGGGAGCAAGCCCCCGTTCCCAGCCTATTTTCAAAAATCAGATGATATTTGAAGGCCCCCGATGGGGGCCCTATCAGATATCAAGCTGATAAGAACAGATACTCGTTTTTTAAAGTTTGGAGCAGTGCCAGCAAAACTGCTGACACCACAGACCTTGGCCCATACCAGCCCCTCCCCCAGGGCGAGGGAGTCCCGAGCAAGACACCCCCTTGAACCAGAAGCTGGCGTAAAACCAGGCTCGCCGTACATAAAACTTAACATAAACCCAACAAAAATAAAACATTTCTCAAATTTCAGGTCTTCAAGACCCTGAACAAGCTAGACAACTAAAACATCAATACCAAACAATGGTAAGTATACACCTGGCAAACAATAAACTCCTAATCCTAACCTGTTAATAATCGTTAGTACATAATTAATTAACAACATTTAACAAAAGGTAAGTAACATAACTAACACCAATAAAACTCTTATCAACACCTAAAAGTAAGTAAACATTAATCATAAACATTAAACTGTAAACAATAAACCCACATACTACATCTAATAACAAATATCCACATCTAGTAAGTGTTAATACAATTAACAGTAAACCCATAAACGACACTTAAAGGTAAGTAACCATTAACCATCATATCAAAATGATATAATAATCATCTTCACATTTCCAAAACTTTAACATCTAACATAAACCCACTTAGACTACAAAAACTTAAAAACAACTTTCTTAACACATCAAACTCTAACTCAAAAATAAAACAAACATGATTCAAAGAACACAGTCTAAACTTTCTTCACTGTTCACAATTGTTCCTTTCATTACTTTTGCAGCAAATAATGACTTCTTGTATTTTTTTCAGACTTTCTAACAATTCTGTCCACTAATACTCCCCTTTCTCCTCATCCTTTTCCCTTACTATATCATACCATAGGGCAAACTCAAAACTACACCATCCTTCTTGCTGGCACATCCACCACTGATTTCTTATAAGTCCTGCTTTCCTAGTTTAACCACATACATTCTTGGCCAACGATCTGCTGTTGATTTTGACCAATCATCTCTCATTTTATCAGTTTATTCTAAACTTTTCTTTCCCTTTTATTGTCTTTTTGATCCGTTTTCTTTCACAATATTTCCTTTCTTAATTTTCTGTGGAACACTGACAGGACTTTCCCTTAATCTTTTTTTACTCTTATCCTGTTCTGTTTCTTTCTGTTCCTCAATACTTTCCTCACAGATATCATTAACTTCAGTCAAAGCATCTTTTATTCTTGTAACACATCATTTAAACTTTTCTCCTGACTATCCTGAGTAACACCTTCATTCTCATCCTCTCTCATTTCCATACTTTCTTCCCTTATCTTTTTATTACAATCATTCTTTTGTGTCCCATCTCCCCGCAGGAAAAACATTTTATCTTTAAACAATCTTTCATTTTATGTCACCTTCCAAACAGATCCCACATAGCCATTTAACCCCTCTATAATCAACTCGAATTTTACGGCTCTTATTGTTATATAATTAGGTATCTCCTTGTTCATTATTATTCCAACTATTCTATTTCCTGTAAATATTCCCAACTCTTTTATATAATATTCTTTGCTACTGTTCTTACTAACTCCATACTCATTTAATTTATCTTCTATTTCAGACATTTTATTTCGTATGGAACTCTCTAACGTACTCTTTTCATTTCTCCTTTAACACAACTAACATCTAATTTTCACCATCTATATCCATTGAATATCAAAAAGCTTTCCATTTTTATCCTTCTTCACTAACAAAAGTTATAACACAATAGTTACTAGACAACTCTTCAACCTGGACTATTGCTTCATTATATTTAATCTCTCTAAAATTGTTCTAACTACCGTTTTCCAGTTTATTTCTTTTCTACAATAAAATTTCAAAGACATCTCACCAATTTCGAGTTTCATCCATTTTTCTTATTTTTCACTTTTCTTTTCTTTCCAGAAACTAAGTCCAAATCCAGACTGGGATCACCAAAAATCGAAGTCCAAAACCTCCAATCCAGGCTCGATGGTCGAAAGATCGAAGATAACAACACCTTACGAGGCGCAACCAATGCAGCACGAGGGACGACTAAGCCACCAAGACAGGACTGGAACAGGACTGGAACAGGACTGGAACAACAGGTCACAGAGGTAAGTCCAACACACCAGGAACACCAGGAACAGCACAACTTCAGCTACGAGGAACACAGGAACATCCACAACGACTGGAACTCCTCCCAACTCGACTTATGGGCTTACAAGAACCTATACCTATAATACCGACTTATAAAGTCTTGGTCTTTGCCATAAAGGGCCGAGAACCGATAAAAACAGATCAAAAGTGCCGACGCGCCAAGTGTGGAGACGTCTTTTTCATTTCCTATGTCCTCAATTGTGACGTCATTTCGTACGGAGCAGTTTTTGCGCAGAAAATCACGTCAGGAGGATAATAGTGAGATGATAAAAGCTTCAGGAAGTAACTGGATAGCGCATTTAAAAGTGTAGATAGGTGCCAAATAATCCTTTCGACCATCAGTAGCCAGAGGGAGGAAAACGCCCCCGGCATTCGTCCCGGTGCGTAATCGTGATACTGACGCAAGTTCGAGTATATAATTGTTTCCCCCTTCCGAAAAAGTTCCAAGCGTGTGTATGTATTGTACGAAAACAGCCGATTCCATCTTCGATTTTTTGCATATGGAAATTTTCGAAAAAATTGGTTTTTTCGAATTTTTGGGAAATAATTTTTCTGCTTCCTCGTTGTTTAATGTTTACTTCTTATTCGCTGCACAGTGACTACTTGTCGCCATGTAGTATTATTTGTTCGATTCTGCCACATCAAATAAAATACAGGGAGTGTAAAAATATTTTTCATAAAAATATTTCAACTCTGTTCTTATCAGCTTGACAAAAATTAAGTTGAGAAATAATTCTTTCTCTTCTTAATTTGTGTCTGTTTCTAATTTTTCTTATTTATTTACCCCAAAAGGGGTGGGCTTTCCCGAGATGTAGTGCAATACTCGGGCAACCCGTGGCCGGGAGGGAGCAAGCCCCCGTTCCCAGCCTATTTTCAAAAATCAGATGATATTTGAAGGCCCCCGATGGGGGCCCTATCAGATATCAAGCTGATAAGAACAGATACTGAGTCTCATATATGTTATACGGGGGGAAATGATCCCCTGCGAGATGACGAAAGTCCGCCAACCGCGTCCGCAATAACTGACTAATCCTCGAATCAGTACCTCCTCGCCGCACAGGGTCCCCACCTTTGTGAAAAAGGCCGTTCCCTGTATTGCGAGGATAGAAGAACTAACGGAAATAAACAGTTGTTTTTGCCTCGTCACGCATACCATAAGGTAAGGGAGTCAACGGCCACAAGACATAAAAAAACAGTATCCTATCCCACTGGACAGGTGCCAGGGGAATCGTTGGATAAGATGGACAGGGAGGAAGAAACTCCCTAAATAGCTAACACTACATCCCTATGGGAAAAGGCATAGAGATGTAGTAAGACTGAAGAGAAACTAAAGGGAAGTGGCAGCCCACCTGGCTAAAAGAGAAATCCACTTCCCTACGACCAGAAATTAAAAACTAATGGAAGTCTACACTAACTTATTACTATTGTGCACTTAAGAGATAGATGTAATATCGTTGAGAGTTGGTTTACCGTCGCTCCAGACCCATAAGATCTGGTTCGGGGTATCCCAGAAAGATAAAAATGTAGCCCTTGGAAGAGACTGAAAGTCCGAGAGGAGCTTGATAGCTAGAGCCTCACGGATTTTAGTACGAAAGAGGCGGTGGGTGGTGATCTTGTGGTTGAACACCTTCCTACACCTGGCCAGCCACAACTCGTGCTTAGCCATATGGATAAGAAGACTAATCACGTAGGGAGAGGTGGTGCCTCTGTTAAACAGTATGTGAAGAACTACGTTCTCACGTGACAGAAAGGGCAGTCCGAGGAGGTGGGTTATCCAACCCCAAATTTTCCTCGCTACCCTACAGAAATAGAAAAGATGTGCTGCCGTTTCTGGCGAAGAGTCGCACATTGGACAGTTTTCACTCTGAACGTAAACTCCGATAGACCGGAGTTTAACCCTTGTGGAGAGTGCGTTATGCAGAGCTCTCCACTGAAGTTCGACACAGTGTTCGGGTATAAACCCATCAAAACATCTGCGCCAAACAGTGGCCCAATCGATTTGGGCCTGAGTGACCAACGGTGAAAGAAATAGAGGAGTGTCGGGCCTAAGGTGGCGATATATATCGCAAGCTTTGGTCTTAACATTAGGAAGATTATTAGATTGTGACAGTTTTAAAAGGTGCGTGCACCATACTTTCACAAAGGGTGGTGGAACCAGCACTTTGGGCATAAGGTTTACCTTGTAATCAGGTAAAAGCAACTTAAGGCGATACCCGAGAAAGAAGCAGTAAAGCTTACTGACCGGGTGATCGCGGGCACTAAGGGCAAGGACCAACTGCCTAATTTGGGCAGCAGCAGAGAAGAGGGTGGGCTCAAACATGGCCCATCCACCGTTTGCTCTGGTATTATACATAATATTCCTACTAACCCATTCGGGCTTGTTGCCCCAGACAAAACAAAAAAGGAGACGATTAATATGCCTGAAGCCTGCGTCCAGGCCAAAAACAGAGGCATAATAAACACAAATGCCAAACATGATGTTTTTGTAGACAGCTATCCTACTAGGAAAGTAGAGATAGCTTCCCGACCAAATGGAAGTTTTGTCCCTTACTTTAACTTCGATCTCCTTCATATTTTGTTTGGCCGAGTCGGCACCAAAATATAAACCTAAGATCTTAACACTACGGCTCACAGGGATGTAAGAAAAACAAGCAGGAAGGGAGACAGAACCAACAAGTGGAAGAAAAGAAGACTTGTCCTTGTTGATGACAGCTCCAGAGGCCTGACAGTATCTGTCAAAATGGCCAAAGATTCTGGAGATTGCCCAGTTGTCTTTCACAAAAAAGGTGACGTCATCCGCATGGGCCACGAACTTATAGTAGTCCGCTTTATAGTACCCAGGCATAGGATAGCCTGAGATACTGAAGTCCCTTTGTACCTCACCCAAGAGGGTGTTGATACTAAGGGAGAAAAGAAACATAGAGAGAGGACACCCCTGTCTGACGCCCTTTCCGAGCAGAAAGGGGTCAGAGAGATGGCCGTTAACACTAATGCGGCAATGAGCCTTGGTATACATAATTTTGATTGCCAAAAGTACCTCGTCAGGTAAGCCATACTTTTTTAAAACATGCCAAAGAAAACCGTGATCAACACGGTCAAAAGCTTTCGATTGGTCAATCGAAAGCAAAGCTAACGGCCATTTCCTATTTGAGCAATACTCACTAAGTAGCCTAATAAAACTTAGATTATCTAATATACATCTATTGGGAATACCTCCTGTTTGGGTATTAACAATACACGGGGCAAGGGAGGAACCAATTTTGTTGTAAATGATCCGCGCGTAGATCTTATAGTCTACGTTAGTAAGCGTTAAAGGCCGAAAATGGTGGACGGTTGTGCAGTTATTAGACTTGGGAAGAACAGAGAGCTGTCCCAAGTTGAATTTTGAAATACTAGGGTTGTCGGGAGACAGAGACTTGTAAACCATGGGCAGAAGGGAGGACAATTTATCAGAAAAGACTCTATAAAACTCAGTTGGTAAGCAATCAGGACCAGGAGACTTGCCAGCCTGCATAGCAGAAATGGCCAATCTAACCGAATCCTGGGAAAACAAATCTGGAAAGGGGTGAAGACAAGCAGTAGGAACTGCCTTGGTCATGTCTTCCCATTGGGATGAGTCGACACGATCAGAGGCGAAGAACTGTGAAAAGTGCCGAAAGAACTCCTGGGTAATCTCTCGGTCGTCGGTAGTTAAGGTGCCATCGTGCTTTAAAAGGGAGGGAACGTTAGTTTTAGACTTATCATTGCTATAACGGCCAAAAAAAATCGAGTCGAAACGCCTCGGGGTGTTAAGACGGGAGATCTTATACCTTTCATGGGCGTGTTCGAAACGACTAGTCAAAAGGGCAGAGATGCTGGCCGAAGCCTGCTTGACTAAACCTTCGATGTACCCAGAGTCGTCCTTGCTGCAGCGACAGTCAGTCAAGAAGCGTTGAAGAATCCGCAAGCGGCAATGCCTCTTGCGGCGAAGGCGCCTATCGGTTGAGCGGGCAAGGCGGAGGATCTCCCCCTTGGTCCGACACCAATCCTCTAGGCTGACAGTGGATAGAGAGAGCATGCTGGTTAGTAGCGTGTCCGCTTCGGACAGAAATTCCTCATCCCTAAGAATATCAGGGGTGAGAAGGAAACGGTTACGTTTCGAAGAACAGGATAGATTGAAAGTAGCCATCACCAGGGAGTGGTCCGAAAACCGAGCCCCCTGGAAATAGAGAGGTAGGACAGAAAAGTCGGAAGCAGAAGAAGGGATGTTAGAATACATCCTATCCAACCTCGACTTGATAGAGCCATTGCCATTACACCAAGTAAAGATGGAGTGGCCGGGCAAAACAGTAAGCTGCACATCCTTGAGGGAATAATTACTAAGGAGGTCTTCGAGTTTATTCCTAGAACTATCAGGGTACCAGCTTCCTCCTTCCTTGTCGTCTGGACGGAGGATCACATTCCAATCACCAATGACAAATATGTCTCTATTGGTAGCTAAGTAGCTGCCAAGAATTTGGAAAAATTCCGAACGTAAGCTAGACCTCGTGGGGCCATAAATACAAACAACCCTAGCAGTTTTTTTGTTTTTAACAATATCCAAACAAACTAAACGTCCGTCACTGTCTGTGACGAACTGTTGGACTGTGATACTGGAGGAGACGAGGAGTGCAACTCCCCCGCTCCTACCCCTGGAGAAGCTATAATAGCTATTATAGCCCCTTATTTTAGGCCTAAAGGCCCTAACCCTTCGCATGTTCTCAAAATACGTCTCCTGCAAGGCTAGAATATCTAGCTGAAGGGAGGGTAAAAGGGATGCAAGAAATAATTGCCGGGGAATGGACCGAAGTCCATTACAATTAAGGGTTGCTAGACGTATTTTAAGTGACATGGTTCAGTTAGGGTGGTTAGTATTCCTCCGTACTTGGGTCGGAGGACTTGCCAGCCTTGGCCTTCTTCTTCCTACGTCTAGTTCGGCAGGCCCGCTTACTGGGTCTGCCTTCCCTCCCAGAGTCGGATCCCCCAGCAGCTGACTCGTCGCTGCTGGTTTCACCTTCTCTCCCCTTATCATTAGTTTTACGACTAGTTTTACTTCTAGTCCTAACTCTGTTACCAGATTGCTCCCGCTGTTCTAGCTTAGAGTTATCCTGCTCTTCTACCTTATTTGCTAGCTTATTATCTAAGCCAGTCTCCACGCATGGAGCTGGAACAGTTTCTTCGACAACCTTTTCAACAACTGGGGCCTCCGGCTGCTGGACGGGAGAAGAGACGGAGACAGAGGCATCTACAGACACCTCCATCTCAAGGTTGTCAGAAGCTGCAGCTTCTTCAACCGAACCCTTTGAAGGACAAGCAAGAATGCTATGGTCACCGGAGCAGACACGACAAGGTCTGGGACATGACCTAGCAGGATGGTACCTACTGTGACAATTGTCACAGAGGTTGGCCTTACATTCTTTCTGCTCATGACCGGGTTCGAGGCAGCGTCTACAAATGCGCTCAACGCCACGATACCCCATGGTCAGGGGCACTCCCTCATAGTAAACTATGTTGGGGACTGGTTTCTTGACTTCAAGACAGATTTTCACCGTGCCGGTATCGATATGAGGGCGGCCCGGGACTTTGATCATTGATACGGACTTTACATTGCCAAACTGGCCCATCAACAGGCGAACGGCTTTTAAGTCCATTTCCGGCGGCAGGAAACGGATGAAGACAGTGGTTATGTCTTCATCCAAGGGAACAGGGAAGACCCTGACGTCTTTCACTGTGAAACCCACAGAGACAAGAAGGCGGCGACTTTCAGTCGACCTAAACCCTATGAAGTAACGGTCTTTGCCCATGGGCGCAAACCGAGAAACCTCCCCTGGCGCAAGGGTACGCTCAATACCATCCAGAATCTCATCAATGGATGAGCCTTCAGGGACGGAGACATGGGCACTAAGTACCCTGCGCATCCTGCCGTTAAGGACGGCAGGTTTAGCACACTTGTGCTGAGCACTAACACCAGCATTGAGCTGCTCAGTGTTGAAAAACTTATTGCTGTGAGCAGAAACCTGAGCTGCCGGAGCCCAACGAGCTGCAACACTAGCAAAACTAGACTTCTGGGGCGCTGAGGGCCCAGAAGCGGACGAGGAAACAGAGCTGTTGGGAGCAATCCCGCTAGCTACTTGACTAAAACTGGCCTTAGGGGCCGAACTTCCTGCCTGGCTGACAGGCGCAGCCTGTCTGACTTGACCAAGTTGAGGAGTAGAAGCCTTTGAAGACTTCATACCCACCAACTTAACTCCTTTAAAAGTGGGCTGCACTGAGGCACCAACGTGCCTAGGAGCACCACTAGGAGCAGGCTGATTTGTCTTAACAGCTACCTTACTTACGCTAGCTACTGAAACCTTACTAACTTGGGAGGAAGCTACACTAGCCTCGACTACCCTATATGGACCCTCGGTTGGTCCTGCGACCTCCATTGGGTCGCAGTCCGCCCAAGCGGCAGAGGATATACCCTCCATGGGTATAGAAAAATAGGAGATCCCTACTGTAAAGATGGGGTCAACCGTGGGGATATTGACCCGGATTTCCCCGCGAATACGCTAGAATGCGCAGGCAGGTTCCTCCAGTGCAAAAAGAGTGAAAAACTTTTCTAACTTTAGTTAAAGTTCAGTCACAGAAGAGGCCTGAACTTCCTCTTTATGTAAGGAAACCTTACAAAAAGGCGCTTCCTAGGTTACAACACAACCTAAGAAGCTTAGACGAGAAGCGAAGACTTGGGTGCTCGAAAACACCCAAAAACACCAAAACAGATACACACAAACAAGGCTTGATCTTAGCCAATAAGGCCGAGAAGCGATAAAAAACAGATCAAAAGTGCCGACGCGCCAAGTGTGGAGACGTCTTTTTCATTTCCTATGTCCTCAATTGTGACGTCATTTCGTACGGAGCAGTTTTTGCGCAGAAAATCACGTCAGGAGGATAATAGTGACATGATAAAAGCTTCAGGAAGTAACTGGATAGCGCATTTAAAAGTGTAGATAGGTGCCAAATAATCCTTTCGACCATCAGTAGCCAGAGGGAGGAAAACGCCCCCGGCATTCGTCCCGGTGCGTAATCGTGATACTGACGCAAGTTCGAGTATATAATTGTTTCCCCCTTCCGAAAAAGTTCCAAGCGTGTGTATGTATTGTACGAAAACAGCCGATTCCATCTTCGATTTTTTGCATATGGAAATTTTCGGAAAAAATTGGTTTTTTCGATTTTTTGGGAAATAATTTTTCTGCTTCCTCGTTGTTTAATGTTTACTTCTTATTCGCTGCACAGTGACTACTTGTCGCCATGTAGTATTATTTGTTCGATTCTGCCACATCAAATAAAATACAGGGAGTGTAAAAATATTTTTCATAAAAATATTTCAACTCTGTTCTTATCAGCTTGACAAAAATTAAGTTGAGAAATAATTGTTTCTCTTCTTAATTTGTGTCTGTTTCTAATTTTTCTTATTTATTTACCCCAAAAGGGGTGGGCTTTCCCGAGATGTAGTGCAATACTCGGGCAACCCGTGGCCGGGAGGGAGCAAGCCCCCGTTCCCAGCCTATTTTCAAAAATCAGATGATATTTGAAGGCCCCCGATGGGGGCCCTATCAGATATCAAGCTGATAAGAACAGATACT
>NW_027120874.1:0-19748 GCF_030686945.1 Centruroides vittatus
CTCTACAACATCTAGAGTAGTAACATTTCAAATGTGACCGGACAATGAATTCTCAGAGTGTCGCCAAGGTCGGTAACGGCCAGCGACGGGTAAGCGGTGGGTTTACCGTAGACATGACATCATACTCTACAACATCTAGAGTAGTAACATTTCAAATGTGACCGGACAATGAATTCTCAGAGTGTCGCCAAGGTCGGTAACGGCCAGCGACGGGTAAGCGGTGGGTTTACCGTAGACATGACATCATACTCTACAACATCTAGAGTAGTAACATTTCAAATGTGACCGGACAATGAATTCTCAGAGTGTCGCCAAGGTCGGTAACGGCCAGCGACGGGTAAGCGGTGGGTTTACCGTAGACATGACATCATACTCTACAACATCTAGAGTAGTAACATTTCAAATGTGACCGGGCAATGAAATTCTCAGAGTGTCGCCAAGGTCGGTAACGGCCAGCGACGGGTAAGCGGTGGGTTTACCGTAGACATGACATCATACTCTACAACATCTAGAGTAGTAACATTTCAAATGTGACCGGACAATGAATTCTCAGAGTGTCGCCAAGGTCGGTAACGGCCAGCGACGGGTAAGCGGTGGGTTTACCGTAGACATGACATCATACTCTACAACATCTAGAGTAGTAACATTTCAAATGTGACCGGACAATGAATTCTCAGAGTGTCGCCAAGGTCGGTAACGGCCAGCGACGGGTAAGCGGTGGGTTTACCGTAGACATGACATCATACTCTACAACATCTAGAGTAGTAACATTTCAAATGTGACCGGACAATGAATTCTCAGAGTGTCGCCAAGGTCGGTAACGGCCAGCGACGGGTAAGCGGTGGGTTTACCGTAGACATGACATCATACTCTACAACATCTAGAGTAGTAACATTTCAAATGTGACCGGACAATGAATTCTCAGAGTGTCGCCAAGGTCGGTAACGGCCAGCGACGGGTAAGCGGTGGGTTTACCGTAGACATGACATCATACTCTACAACATCTAGAGTAGTAACATTTCAAATGTGACCGGACAATGAATTCTCAGAGTGTCGCCAAGGTCGGTAACGGCCAGCGACGGGTAAGCGGTGGGTTTACCGTAGACATGACATCATACTCTACAACATCTAGAGTAGTAACATTTCAAATGTGACCGGACAATGAATTCTCAGAGTGTCGCCAAGGTCGGTAACGGCCAGCGACGGGTAAGCGGTGGGTTTACCGTAGACATGACATCATACTCTACAACATCTAGAGTAGTAACATTTCAAATGTGACCGGACAATGAATTCTCAGAGTGTCGCCAAGGTCGGTAACGGCCAGCGACGGGTAAGCGGTGGGTTTACCGTAGACATGACATCATACTCTACAACATCTAGAGTAGTAACATTTCAAATGTGACCGGACAATGAATTCTCAGAGTGTCGCCAAGGTCGGTAACGGCCAGCGACGGGTAAGCGGTGGGTTTACCGTAGACATGACATCATACTCTACAACATCTAGAGTAGTAACATTTCAAATGTGACCGGACAATGAATTCTCAGAGTGTCGCCAAGGTCGGTAACGGCCAGCGACGGGTAAGCGGTGGGTTTACCGTAGACATGACATCATACTCTACAACATCTAGAGTAGTAACATTTCAAATGTGACCGGACAATGAATTCTCAGAGTGTCGCCAAGGTCGGTAACGGCCAGCGACGGGTAAGCGGTGGGTTTACCGTAGACATGACATCATACTCTACAACATCTAGAGTAGTAACATTTCAAATGTGACCGGACAATGAATTCTCAGAGTGTCGCCAAGGTCGGTAACGGCCAGCGACGGGTAAGCGGTGGGTTTACCGTAGACATGACATCATACTCTACAACATCTAGAGTAGTAACATTTCAAATGTGACCGGACAATGAATTCTCAGAGTGTCGCCAAGGTCGGTAACGGCCAGCGACGGGTAAGCGGTGGGTTTACCGTAGACATGACATCATACTCTACAACATCTAGAGTAGTAACATTTCAAATGTGACCGGACAATGAATTCTCAGAGTGTCGCCAAGGTCGGTAACGGCCAGCGACGGGTAAGCGGTGGGTTTACCGTAGACATGACATCATACTCTACAACATCTAGAGTAGTAACATTTCAAATGTGACCGGACAATGAATTCTCAGAGTGTCGCCAAGGTCGGTAACGGCCAGCGACGGGTAAGCGGTGGGTTTACCGTAGACATGACATCATACTCTACAACATCTAGAGTAGTAACATTTCAAATGTGACCGGACAATGAATTCTCAGAGTGTCGCCAAGGTCGGTAACGGCCAGCGACGGGTAAGCGGTGGGTTTACCGTAGACATGACATCATACTCTACAACATCTAGAGTAGTAACATTTCAAATGTGACCGGACAATGAATTCTCAGAGTGTCGCCAAGGTCGGTAACGGCCAGCGACGGGTAAGCGGTGGGTTTACCGTAGACATGACATCATACTCTACAACATCTAGAGTAGTAACATTTCAAATGTGACCGGACAATGAATTCTCAGAGTGTCGCCAAGGTCGGTAACGGCCAGCGACGGGTAAGCGGTGGGTTTACCGTAGACATGACATCATACTCTACAACATCTAGAGTAGTAACATTTCAAATGTGACCGGACAATGAATTCTCAGAGTGTCGCCAAGGTCGGTAACGGCCAGCGACGGGTAAGCGGTGGGTTTACCGTAGACATGACATCATACTCTACAACATCTAGAGTAGTAACATTTCAAATGTGACCGGACAATGAATTCTCAGAGTGTCGCCAAGGTCGGTAACGGCCAGCGACGGGTAAGCGGTGGGTTTACCGTAGACATGACATCATACTCTACAACATCTAGAGTAGTAACATTTCAAATGTGACCGGACAATGAATTCTCAGAGTGTCGCCAAGGTCGGTAACGGCCAGCGACGGGTAAGCGGTGGGTTTACCGTAGACATGACATCATACTCTACAACATCTAGAGTAGTAACATTTCAAATGTGACCGGACAATGAATTCTCAGAGTGTCGCCAAGGTCGGTAACGGCCAGCGACGGGTAAGCGGTGGGTTTACCGTAGACATGACATCATACTCTACAACATCTAGAGTAGTAACATTTCAAATGTGACCGGACAATGAATTCTCAGAGTGTCGCCAAGGTCGGTAACGGCCAGCGACGGGTAAGCGGTGGGTTTACCGTAGACATGACATCATACTCTACAACATCTAGAGTAGTAACATTTCAAATGTGACCGGACAATGAATTCTCAGAGTGTCGCCAAGGTCGGTAACGGCCAGCGACGGGTAAGCGGTGGGTTTACCGTAGACATGACATCATACTCTACAACATCTAGAGTAGTAACATTTCAAATGTGACCGGACAATGAATTCTCAGAGTGTCGCCAAGGTCGGTAACGGCCAGCGACGGGTAAGCGGTGGGTTTACCGTAGACATGACATCATACTCTACAACATCTAGAGTAGTAACATTTCAAATGTGACCGGACAATGAATTCTCAGAGTGTCGCCAAGGTCGGTAACGGCCAGCGACGGGTAAGCGGTGGGTTTACCGTAGACATGACATCATACTCTACAACATCTAGAGTAGTAACATTTCAAATGTGACCGGACAATGAATTCTCAGAGTGTCGCCAAGGTCGGTAACGGCCAGCGACGGGTAAGCGGTGGGTTTACCGTAGACATGACATCATACTCTACAACATCTAGAGTAGTAACATTTCAAATGTGACCGGACAATGAATTCTCAGAGTGTCGCCAAGGTCGGTAACGGCCAGCGACGGGTAAGCGGTGGGTTTACCGTAGACATGACATCATACTCTACAACATCTAGAGTAGTAACATTTCAAATGTGACCGGACAATGAATTCTCAGAGTGTCGCCAAGGTCGGTAACGGCCAGCGACGGGTAAGCGGTGGGTTTACCGTAGACATGACATCATACTCTACAACATCTAGAGTAGTAACATTTCAAATGTGACCGGACAATGAATTCTCAGAGTGTCGCCAAGGTCGGTAACGGCCAGCGACGGGTAAGCGGTGGGTTTACCGTAGACATGACATCATACTCTACAACATCTAGAGTAGTAACATTTCAAATGTGACCGGACAATGAATTCTCAGAGTGTCGCCAAGGTCGGTAACGGCCAGCGACGGGTAAGCGGTGGGTTTACCGTAGACATGACATCATACTCTACAACATCTAGAGTAGTAACATTTCAAATGTGACCGGACAATGAATTCTCAGAGTGTCGCCAAGGTCGGTAACGGCCAGCGACGGGTAAGCGGTGGGTTTACCGTAGACATGACATCATACTCTACAACATCTAGAGTAGTAACATTTCAAATGTGACCGGACAATGAATTCTCAGAGTGTCGCCAAGGTCGGTAACGGCCAGCGACGGGTAAGCGGTGGGTTTACCGTAGACATGACATCATACTCTACAACATCTAGAGTAGTAACATTTCAAATGTGACCGGACAATGAATTCTCAGAGTGTCGCCAAGGTCGGTAACGGCCAGCGACGGGTAAGCGGTGGGTTTACCGTAGACATGACATCATACTCTACAACATCTAGAGTAGTAACATTTCAAATGTGACCGGACAATGAATTCTCAGAGTGTCGCCAAGGTCGGTAACGGCCAGCGACGGGTAAGCGGTGGGTTTACCGTAGACATGACATCATACTCTACAACATCTAGAGTAGTAACATTTCAAATGTGACCGGACAATGAATTCTCAGAGTGTCGCCAAGGTCGGTAACGGCCAGCGACGGGTAAGCGGTGGGTTTACCGTAGACATGACATCATACTCTACAACATCTAGAGTAGTAACATTTCAAATGTGACCGGACAATGAATTCTCAGAGTGTCGCCAAGGTCGGTAACGGCCAGCGACGGGTAAGCGGTGGGTTTACCGTAGACATGACATCATACTCTACAACATCTAGAGTAGTAACATTTCAAATGTGACCGGACAATGAATTCTCAGAGTGTCGCCAAGGTCGGTAACGGCCAGCGACGGGTAAGCGGTGGGTTTACCGTAGACATGACATCATACTCTACAACATCTAGAGTAGTAACATTTCAAATGTGACCGGACAATGAATTCTCAGAGTGTCGCCAAGGTCGGTAACGGCCAGCGACGGGTAAGCGGTGGGTTTACCGTAGACATGACATCATACTCTACAACATCTAGAGTAGTAACATTTCAAATGTGACCGGACAATGAATTCTCAGAGTGTCGCCAAGGTCGGTAACGGCCAGCGACGGGTAAGCGGTGGGTTTACCGTAGACATGACATCATACTCTACAACATCTAGAGTAGTAACATTTCAAATGTGACCGGACAATGAATTCTCAGAGTGTCGCCAAGGTCGGTAACGGCCAGCGACGGGTAAGCGGTGGGTTTACCGTAGACATGACATCATACTCTACAACATCTAGAGTAGTAACATTTCAAATGTGACCGGACAATGAATTCTCAGAGTGTCGCCAAGGTCGGTAACGGCCAGCGACGGGTAAGCGGTGGGTTTACCGTAGACATGACATCATACTCTACAACATCTAGAGTAGTAACATTTCAAATGTGACCGGACAATGAATTCTCAGAGTGTCGCCAAGGTCGGTAACGGCCAGCGACGGGTAAGCGGTGGGTTTACCGTAGACATGACATCATACTCTACAACATCTAGAGTAGTAACATTTCAAATGTGACCGGACAATGAATTCTCAGAGTGTCGCCAAGGTCGGTAACGGCCAGCGACGGGTAAGCGGTGGGTTTACCGTAGACATGACATCATACTCTACAACATCTAGAGTAGTAACATTTCAAATGTGACCGGACAATGAATTCTCAGAGTGTCGCCAAGGTCGGTAACGGCCAGCGACGGGTAAGCGGTGGGTTTACCGTAGACATGACATCATACTCTACAACATCTAGAGTAGTAACATTTCAAATGTGACCGGACAATGAATTCTCAGAGTGTCGCCAAGGTCGGTAACGGCCAGCGACGGGTAAGCGGTGGGTTTACCGTAGACATGACATCATACTCTACAACATCTAGAGTAGTAACATTTCAAATGTGACCGGACAATGAATTCTCAGAGTGTCGCCAAGGTCGGTAACGGCCAGCGACGGGTAAGCGGTGGGTTTACCGTAGACATGACATCATACTCTACAACATCTAGAGTAGTAACATTTCAAATGTGACCGGACAATGAATTCTCAGAGTGTCGCCAAGGTCGGTAACGGCCAGCGACGGGTAAGCGGTGGGTTTACCGTAGACATGACATCATACTCTACAACATCTAGAGTAGTAACATTTCAAATGTGACCGGACAATGAATTCTCAGAGTGTCGCCAAGGTCGGTAACGGCCAGCGACGGGTAAGCGGTGGGTTTACCGTAGACATGACATCATACTCTACAACATCTAGAGTAGTAACATTTCAAATGTGACCGGACAATGAATTCTCAGAGTGTCGCCAAGGTCGGTAACGGCCAGCGACGGGTAAGCGGTGGGTTTACCGTAGACATGACATCATACTCTACAACATCTAGAGTAGTAACATTTCAAATGTGACCGGACAATGAATTCTCAGAGTGTCGCCAAGGTCGGTAACGGCCAGCGACGGGTAAGCGGTGGGTTTACCGTAGACATGACATCATACTCTACAACATCTAGAGTAGTAACATTTCAAATGTGACCGGACAATGAATTCTCAGAGTGTCGCCAAGGTCGGTAACGGCCAGCGACGGGTAAGCGGTGGGTTTACCGTAGACATGACATCATACTCTACAACATCTAGAGTAGTAACATTTCAAATGTGACCGGACAATGAATTCTCAGAGTGTCGCCAAGGTCGGTAACGGCCAGCGACGGGTAAGCGGTGGGTTTACCGTAGACATGACATCATACTCTACAACATCTAGAGTAGTAACATTTCAAATGTGACCGGACAATGAATTCTCAGAGTGTCGCCAAGGTCGGTAACGGCCAGCGACGGGTAAGCGGTGGGTTTACCGTAGACATGACATCATACTCTACAACATCTAGAGTAGTAACATTTCAAATGTGACCGGACAATGAATTCTCAGAGTGTCGCCAAGGTCGGTAACGGCCAGCGACGGGTAAGCGGTGGGTTTACCGTAGACATGACATCATACTCTACAACATCTAGAGTAGTAACATTTCAAATGTGACCGGACAATGAATTCTCAGAGTGTCGCCAAGGTCGGTAACGGCCAGCGACGGGTAAGCGGTGGGTTTACCGTAGACATGACATCATACTCTACAACATCTAGAGTAGTAACATTTCAAATGTGACCGGACAATGAATTCTCAGAGTGTCGCCAAGGTCGGTAACGGCCAGCGACGGGTAAGCGGTGGGTTTACCGTAGACATGACATCATACTCTACAACATCTAGAGTAGTAACATTTCAAATGTGACCGGACAATGAATTCTCAGAGTGTCGCCAAGGTCGGTAACGGCCAGCGACGGGTAAGCGGTGGGTTTACCGTAGACATGACATCATACTCTACAACATCTAGAGTAGTAACATTTCAAATGTGACCGGACAATGAATTCTCAGAGTGTCGCCAAGGTCGGTAACGGCCAGCGACGGGTAAGCGGTGGGTTTACCGTAGACATGACATCATACTCTACAACATCTAGAGTAGTAACATTTCAAATGTGACCGGACAATGAATTCTCAGAGTGTCGCCAAGGTCGGTAACGGCCAGCGACGGGTAAGCGGTGGGTTTACCGTAGACATGACATCATACTCTACAACATCTAGAGTAGTAACATTTCAAATGTGACCGGACAATGAATTCTCAGAGTGTCGCCAAGGTCGGTAACGGCCAGCGACGGGTAAGCGGTGGGTTTACCGTAGACATGACATCATACTCTACAACATCTAGAGTAGTAACATTTCAAATGTGACCGGACAATGAATTCTCAGAGTGTCGCCAAGGTCGGTAACGGCCAGCGACGGGTAAGCGGTGGGTTTACCGTAGACATGACATCATACTCTACAACATCTAGAGTAGTAACATTTCAAATGTGACCGGACAATGAATTCTCAGAGTGTCGCCAAGGTCGGTAACGGCCAGCGACGGGTAAGCGGTGGGGTTTACCGTAGACATGACATCATACTCTACAACATCTAGAGTAGTAACATTTCAAATGTGACCGGACAATGAATTCTCAGAGTGTCGCCAAGGTCGGTAACGGCCAGCGACGGGTAAGCGGTGGGTTTACCGTAGACATGACATCATACTCTACAACATCTAGAGTAGTAACATTTCAAATGTGACCGGACAATGAATTCTCAGAGTGTCGCCAAGGTCGGTAACGGCCAGCGACGGGTAAGCGGTGGGTTTACCGTAGACATGACATCATACTCTACAACATCTAGAGTAGTAGCATTTCAAATGTGACCGGACAATGAATTTCTCAGAGTGTCGCCAAGGTCGGTAACGGCCAGCGACGGGTAAGCGGTGGGTTTACCGTAGACATGACATCATACTCTAACAACATTCTAGAGTAAGTTAGCATTTTCAAAGTTGTGACCGGCATTGAATTCTCAGAGTGTCGCCCAAGGTCGGTTAAACGGCCAGCGACGGGTAAGCGGTGGGTTTACCGATAGACATTGACATTATACTCTAACAACATTCTTAGAGTTAGTAGCATTTTAAATGTGACCGACATATGAATTCTCAGAGTTGTCGCCAAAAAAAGGTCGGTTAACGGCCAGCGACGGGTCAAAGCGGTGGGTTTACCGCTAGACATGTGACATTATACTCTTTACAACGTCTAGAGTCAGTAGCCATTTTAAATGTGACCGGTGACAATGAATATCTCAGAGTGTCGCCAAGGTCGGTAACGGCCAGCGACGGGTAAGCGGTGGGTTTACCGTAGACATGACACCATACTCTTCAACATCTAGAGTAGTAGCATTTCAAATGTGACCGGACAATGAATTCTCAGAGTGTCGCTAAGGTCGGTAACGGCCAGCGACGGGTAAGCGGTGGGTTTACCGTAGACATGACACCATACTCTTCAACATCTAGAGTAGTAGCATTTCAAATGTGACCGGACAATGAATTCTCAGAGTGTCGCTAAGGTCGGTAACGGCCAGCGACGGGTAAGCGGTGGGTTTACCGTAGACATGACATCATACATTTAACTTGGCTTGAGATTACTCGGGTTATAATTTTTAATGGTAACCCCTTAAGACTTTAACTCGAGTTAACTCGTGCATGTTACATAGCGTTACAATTAATCGGTAGTTTGTGGTTTATTTTTAAAAATTATTTTTTTTCGATGTTTTTTATGTTTTCAATTTTTTTGAAAAATTTTAATTCGCGCGAATAAATTTTATTGCGATTTAAATTAATTAATTTTTAAGGACGCGCGATTTTCGCTTTATTGTTCTTTTATGGGATTATTTTATGGAACTTTATGAATACTTTTAATGTTCTGATGGGTTGATTTCACTTTGGTAAAGTTATTTAAAGTTATTTTTTGATGTCAAAAACAACATCTAATAGTTCGTTAATTTTTTTTAATTAATAGATTTTATTATATATACGTTTAATTAAGTCGGGTGGGTCGTAAATTTTAATTAAAATTTTTATTATAAAAAAGTATTTAGAAATTTACAGCCACTTAGTATTCATTTAATTTTTTATTTTTTTTTGAGTTGTTTATGTGAATATTTTCGCGAAAGACGTCATCAGCGTTTTTTTAGGTCATTTAGTTTTAAACACAATGACTCATCGTTGTCAGATTTCGCGGAAAGGCAAGACAAAGGAAATTTTACTTCTACGTTTTTTTTTAAAATTAACACATTTTTTTCGTTTATTTCGTTTTTATGTTTAATTACATTAAAATTAAACAGTATTTAATTAATCTTGAGTTTGAAAAGGCTTAACGATGTTATTTTTGTTATTATTAAAGCAGTATTACAGTACGGGGATCACATGGATTATCGTTTGGTTTTTCTTTATCTCACAATGAATATATAAATTTACATCTATCAACAGGTAAGGATGGTTTTAAATTATTCGAATGTGCAATTTTAACAGTTTATTTTTTGTAGTTTGTATTATTTTTAATACATATTTTAATCGTTTTTTATATCTAAAATTAATAAGTGGATATTTGGGTTTAGTTGAACCAAATTTTTCTGAATTTGTTAACCAATTCTTTGTATTTTCGTGCTTTACTTTATTATATATTTTTTGTGTTCATAATAATCACTCGAATTAGAGTGATTTAGATCCACTTTTTGATAGTGAGAAAACTTTTGTCTCGACCTTCTGTTTCTTTGTTTGTTCTTTATACACGTCTACATCGTTCGTTCAAATGTTTCGAACTTAGATAATGTCGTACATTTCACCTCAAATTGGATTTGGGGATCTATGTTAATCCAGTGGCGTGCCGTGACATTTGATGATAGGGACGCTGTGTTTCTGTAAGAAGCCGACTTTCAGGGACAATCAGTTAATTGCACGTCAGTAATAGTCTAGGGTCCATTCATACATGGGTGGTGGCTGTAGAGACAAAGACGACAAATAACTGACAAAAATTATTTATTTTAACATGTACAAAATTGTTTGCTTTAGGACAATCAGCCGTTCGGACATCCTTAGCGTCGATGTGGTTCTTTGATGGTCGATCGAAGGTGGCCCCGGGACAGTGGCATTGACGAGTCTGTAAGGCACGGAGAGACTTTGTCCGTTGGCGTCGGGGGAGACGGTCTAAGTCCGATGTGGCACGGGTTAGAGGTTGGCACAATTGACAAGAAATTGTTGTTTTTTTTTTTTGCTCGTTGACACACGGCGTTTTGGTTATTCGGAACGTTAACCAAGTGCCAGGTGTTTTCGATTGTCAGATATTATATCAATCTCCGTTCTTTCTTTCATCCATTTTGATTGGTCGTTCTCCCTCAATCACGCTTCCCGAGTGGTTGGTTCATGGTTACTAAACGCAACGAGACTTACCTGGAGAGTGAGAAAAGTCAAAATCGAAGACGAATTCGATCTTCCACCGATCATAGGACGACTTCCTTCTGCGATTTATGGTTTCTGCCTGGCAGTTTGATATAAACAATGGGTGTCGGACTACAAACGACTTTTTCCTGTGTTTTTTTAAACTAATAAATTTTTCTCTAAATTAACCGTTTTTTCGCGTCTTTCGTGACGGGTCAGACTTGTCCGGTACATGACATTTTCATAAAAGTTTTAAACAAATACTGGAAATGACAAAAATAAACAGTTTATGTATTTTAGTTCTAAAATACAAATAATACAAATTGATATGATACAATGATAGAAAACTTGTTTTATTAATTTTTTATAAACTAACTCTATTCGCGATTTTTTCCGCAAAGTCGTTAATTACTTTATCATAAAAGTCGCAGTTCGTCGACTCCATCAACGTATTTAAAAGCACTTTTTATATCGAAAGCAACGCAAGCGACGACAATCTTTCTTCTGACCGAGTGTTCCTGGCCAATGTATGAATTCGCTCCGTGGTCGAACAACTGCGCTCAAGAGACCCACCGGTAGATGGTACCGTAAATATTAATGATATTAAATCATATAATTCTTTTAGTACGTCTTTGTTCGGATCGACATTAATTATAATATGTTTTATGTTTAACAGTCACTTGTCAATATAGTCCGGACACGAATATAAATATTGCGATTCGCTACGTAATTTAGATAAATCAAAAAATTTTTTATAAAATTTACTTAAATTAAAGAATTTGAACACGCTCGGAAAAAAATTGTTAATAATTTTAATATTATGAAAAACATCTAAAAGTGATAAAAATTGCAAAGATTTTGTCTGAAAATCTGTCAATATAATTATAATTTTCTTTTAATTATACTGTAATTAAATATAACTTTGCAAAAAACGTACATAAAAATAACATAGATTTAAAAAGTAAAGAGCATTCATAAACAATTCACTTAGATAGCTCCCTGCCAGTGGCTAAGGGATAGAATCGTTGGAAGCGTTAAGGCCGCCACACACGTTCAGGAAATCCTTCGAGGAGTAACTGTGCAGGCCTGGCCTTGAGGAAATTCAGAATTTCCTGTCGCCCACACACGAGGAGGAAAATCTCTCAGTTAGCCAGTCGGCCAGGGCATTTGATGACGACGTACTGGCTGTTCTTAGATATTTATTGGCAACAAATTGTATTAAAACACGCGGGAAAAACATGTGCGTAAAAGTCTGTGTAAAGAGTAGTAGTAATGGTTTGGGTAGCACTGATCACAAAATTAATTTTTCATACGAATAATTTTAAATGGCATTATTTCAGATCACAAAATTAATTTTTCAAGAGAAATCTTGGGTTATAGATTCTGTTAAAAAGCATCAATTACCAGCGAAAGATCAATGGCAAGTCGATTTTACTACCAAAAAAATTCATGGGTTAAATTTTATAGACGAAAATCCATCGGATATAACTGACTGGATCGAACATAGTAATTTACAAAACTTATTAAATTATTTCTCAACGTATAAAGAATTATTTTTATTTAAAGATGGATAGATAGGGGGAAAAAGTCTTTTTAAAAACTGGAGCTACAGTTATTTAGACATCGAACTTCTTGGGTGACAAAGATCAGATAATATTAAAAAGAATAGTTATTACCACAGACATTTTAAAAAGCATTGTTCTTTTTGCAACATTCTATCTTACGAACAATTCTTAATTAAACAAAAAATAGATATTTTCAAAATCAATACGTTGTATAAATATTTAATAAATAAGTAACAAATATAATTTAAATAATTATTATATTAAACTATTTCTCTATTTTACTTTGTCTTATTGTCAAATATTATTTCAAATTGTCGTGTTTTAATTTATTCCGATATTAGAACAAAAAAAAAAAAAGCAAATATAAATAATTCTCAACCACATCCGATATTAGTACTAATTTTAAAAATTATTATCGCAAATTAATTTTATAATTTAATAATTAAAAATAATTTATTAAACTTTATCTTATTGTTAAAATATTATTTTAAGTTGTCATGTTTTAATACAACATTAAAACAGGTATTAAACAGGTATAGGTATTAAAACAATAATTTTTTTTAAATGTAAAAGAAAATGATATTAAAGAGTATCGAGATGTTTTATGAAAACTAAAGAAGTAAACTGAAAAGTTTTCTAAATATAAAAACTGAGGAAATGAATTGAAGTTGTCTAAATATTAAAATTATTTATAATTTTAATTTACTCGAGAAATTTTTGATCTGAAAATAATTTTAATTTTTTAACCTTTATTATTTATAACCTGAAAAATTAATTTTTCAGGTTATAAATAATAAAAGTTAAAAAGGTTATAAAAAATAATTCTTCCAAACATTCACGAGACATTGTTCTCACTACTCGGCGGCCTCACAACTGAACGACACGACTGCACACACGTTCAGTTGGCCTGCGCAGTCCAAAACTGTGCAGGAAAATCAAATGGTTTTTCGTTTCTACTCCGGTGGACTGTACAGGCCGCCGAAACTGTACAGTTTTCCCCCACACACGTTCAGGAATTCCTCAAGGTCAGGCCTGCACAGTTATTCCTCAAAGGATTTCCTGAACGTGTGTGGCGGCCTTTACACGTGTATAGCTTCCACCGGCTAAACCGGCTGAGGTTGGTGCTCTGTAAAGCGCATGCACCAATGCCCTCTGGCTGCTTTACATCATTCAGTTATTCTCGCTTTGAAAGCTGGGGATACTATAGATTACTAGCTATGGAATTTCGGGACTTTGAGTATATATCTGAACTCAGGAGACCGAGACGAGTTCAACGATACCCTACTTTTGAACCGGAGACGAAAAATAAAAAAGTTATCATACTTTTTTCCAGCGATCGCGCGATGATAGGGAGTCGCGTCGCTTTCAATGCTAAGTCGGTCTCGCTATCGCGATCGGTAGTCGCGTCGCCGTTAAAATCGCCTTTAGTAGACGTTTCCCCCCTTTTTTACTTTGTTCAATAACTACCGTGAATCAATAACTAGTGACGTTTAGCACATGGTGGCATGCCGGCGGCTCCCCTCCGGAAGGTCAGTCGAGAGCACGAACAGTCGGAACGGCCGCCACGTTCGCTGCCATAAGTAACATTAACCGAAATGGCGATCGCTCGATGATCGGAAGTCGCGTCGCTCTCTCCGCTCTCGTATCGCGTGTTCAACCCTACTGGAGATGACCGTAGTCCGACGTCATGATTTGCAGACTTTACCGCAAGATGGCAGTACTAGCAACTATGGTGCTGTCTTCATGAGAGCATTAAAAAAGTATGGTAAGTGAAAAAGTATGATAACTTTTTTTATTTTTCGTCTCCGGTTCAAAAATAGGGTACCGTCGAACTCGGTCCCCTGAGTTCCAATATATAATCAAAGTCCTGAAATTCCATAGGGGGTTATCTATAGTACACCCGAAAGGTGTCTCGAAAACGCTTCCATTCCGCCACTGATATTCGAATATACAATAGCAATCTTATCGTTTTTTTCACATGTTTCAAATGTAGTATAGAATTTTTTAATAAGATACATAATGCAGTTATAATAAAATATTAATTTTAATTAATTCAAAGTACGTTAAAATATGAAAATTTATATTTTAGAAAATACAAGGGAAGGTCATTGGAAGGTGGATGCGGCGCTTCCACCGCTTCCAATGACGGCACGCCACTGGATTAATCTGTGGATCTATATATTGTATCTATGGATTAATTTCTGTCTACTTTCGATTGCTGTTCTTACAAGTATCGCCATCTATCGGAAAAATTTAAAAATAATTAACTAAATATAATTCTTACAAAAAAGGATATAATTTTAAAAAATGTATATTATATTCATTGAATTACTGCCACAATGATTTAGCGCGAAATAGACATGCCATTATGCCATTACTGCGAGAGGTAGCGCACAGCACTTGTCTTCCTGGAGTGTAGTAGTAGTAGTGTTATGTCTCTCCGTACATCATATTTTTCCTATTAGAAATAGAGTCCTGCCGGTTATGTATCTAATTCCGTTCGGATCAAATTTTTGAATTGAAATAATGTGACTTGCGGTACAAATCTCAAGTTCCTAAATAGTTAATCTGGTCCCCTTTCTCTTACGATTTCCATATCTGGTCTCGACGTTCATGTTGGAGTCGACACCAGACATAAAAATCTACAGATTTACCCTAGATTTAGGGAATTTTAGTTGCGTAGCTTTTGGGAAATTTAAAGAGCTCAAAGCTATGGTTGCCAAGTAAAATTTTAATTTTACTTGGCAACTATAGCTTTGATGCGCCAATGTTTATGTTGACCATCCAAAGGGTGTCTAAAACTATGAGTTGGGCCACGTAGTGTCTTACTGAGGCCAGTTTTTATTTTAAAATAGTGAAATTATCGGCATGACATTAAAATATACGATTATATTTTTAATTTTTGCATATCGTTTCCTTTTTAATGGTGAAAATACTCGTGGGTTAAAAATACGTTTTATTTTCACTGATGTTTCGTGTACCGGTACACATAACAAGGCAAAGTTCTGAAATCTTGTCAAATTTGCCTTTCAGAGTTATTTGCAAATTTCCACATTTTCGGAGCCCCTGAACCCAAAATGTCAATAAAAGAAAAAAAAATCCATGTGTAGTTGTGTAATACGAATTGCTGTTTGAACTTTCCAAAACACAAGATAACATTAGAATAAATGGATTCACTTGACATCTGTAGATTTTTATAATTCTATTTATTAGAAAATAGAAAAATTTTAATTTTTAAAGTAAAATAATTCAACTCGATTAATGCTATGAAGTAACACGTCACGTATTTGTCGAAAGTAACCAATTGTTAGAATCCATTGTTGGAGGAGAAAATACGGAACCGCGAAGAGAAGACGAAGAATCGTTATCGTTAAGCACGTGTTATTCAAGTGTGAGTTAGGACGAATAAAACTGCACAAGTGATGTTAATCACGTGTGGAGTTGCATTCTTTCCAACTCTCAGTGGAACTCTGACGCAGCCACCTCCCCGTGGTGAGTTCTGGGTTGCCATTCGTTTGAAAATAACGAAGGGCAAGCGAAGAGTTGCGTGTTTTCGTTTATTTTATTATTATAAGAAAGGATGAAAATAAGCATTGGCTTATTTTCGCGTAGGAATAATAGAAGCAGCAGTTATTTATTTTGATAACGTCACAATATCTTGTCTCTGTACATCGTAGTTTTTCTGTTGACAATAGAATTAAATTGAATGCCGGTCATCTAAATAAATGACTGGCATTCAGTAGAAAATATTTGAATTGAAATAACCTGATTTCGGAAGTTCATATATAGCTAATGCGACCTCCTCCCCCAAAGCTTTCCATATCTGCTTTCGACTTTCATGTATCTAATTCTAGAAATTATAGGACACACAGATAGACGGACACCGGAGGGAATTTATATCAATATTTAAATCACGATTATTGGATTTTGAATCTACTCCATTCAGCTTTATAGCAACAAATAACTTGTTAATATCAAGTCACTACATGATTTATATGGGTAGAGATTGCGCATTAAATCTTATAGAATGAATTACCTTTCTAATTCCACGTGTTGTGGTTGTATAGACAGTTATAATTACAACACGTATTTGATGGATTATTATCATTTTAACAGTCGATTTATTAAATTAATATCGAAAAAATTATGTTTACCACATGAAGCGCGTTGTTCCCACCGAATGTACCCTACACTTAGGCCGACATTTAACAACCGTGACGATGTAAGTGTTAAAATATTATGAACAATATTAGAAACAATGGATATAAAGTAGTGACAGATCATCTCATTCTGAATAAAACAGATACAATTATTTTATAGATATTTATTAGCAGCACCAGTATACATTATTTTAATATAAAAATTGCATCTCCGTAGTATATATAAAAAAAGACATAAATAGGAACATTCATATCTATAAAAAATTGTGCTATTGTTTTACATTTTTATTTTATATTTAAATATAAAAAAAAGAATTGTATTTGTTCTAAATAAAAGATTGCTTACATTCTTACTGAGACAACACATTGCCATATATAATAGACAATATACAAAAAACAAAATTGAATAGAACATTTAGATTGATTTTAAATTTTAAAAAATACATAATTAAAAACAAAAATTTTATCCAATTGTTATCATTTTTTTATATATAAAAATTTAATTAGGAGTAATAGTATAACATAAAACATAATTCAATGATATAAGCTGCTTAATTTAATGGCTAAATTGTATTTTATATTGGACGTGTTGCCCAGTAAAGCGGCTTTAATACAATTGGATAAACGAGCCACCGACAAAACTTGTTTCCAACGAAACAAACTACATCATTGGCTTGTTCGTCTAGCTGTACTGAAGCCATTATACCAGACAACACACTCATTATTACTTCTGATACTTATGGCAAGAGTAAGAATTTTGCCATTTAAAAGTTTTGATAGCATTCTATTTGAAAATTTTAAAATATTTTGCATTTGTTTCTACATTATTAATAAATTATGAAAGCACACTACATATATTCACAGCAAAATGTTTTGATATAAAATTTTCTTTGTGAACATTTCGAATGATTTAGAATAAAAGTTCTATATTAATATTTAAAATGTATAAATATAAAAGACAAGATATATTTAAGTATACCTTTTTTTTCTTTTCTATTTTTATTTACGAATTATTTAGTATAAAAATGTTTTATTTGTTTTTTCACGTGATAAAATAAAACACTGTATAAAAATATGAAATATAAAATACATCAGAATTGATTTTGAAATGTATATCAAGCAAGATATATTCATTTATATATATATAGAAAAAATAATTATTATTTTCTGATAAAAATTATAAAATTTTTTACAATTAATTATTTTCTTTTATGAAATATATTTGTAATTTTATCCATCACACACAGATTCATAAGGCTTTGATAACATTACATCAATTATTATTTATAGTAGTTAAACTGTCTTGTAAAGTTTTCCAAATCAAATCAGGAAATCAAACATTTGTCCTTCATTATTTTATATTTTATTAATCAAAACATTCTAAATGCTTGAAAATATTTTATCTTTTTTCACTTTAAATTTTGAGTACTGAAATTAATAAAATGGCATATTGTAAGCCGAGAAAAAATATTATGTAATTTACTGATTTAATTTAGAAATAGAAAGGCCGATTAAAAATATCTGAAATGTACCGAACTGCAATGTACAAATTCACTTTATTTTATTGACAAAGACAATATTTATCATCAAATTGCATGCTATTGAGACAATATAATTCTTACTGAATTTCATTTTTAAATAATTTAATATTAGTATTTGTCTATCCATCTACCTGCATTAATTATTTTTGAAAAATTTATTTGAAATAAATATTTCAAAAATTATTTGGAATGGAGAATTATTACAGAATTATTTTCAAATAATTACATACTCTAATGTGTTTATATCCTTGTCTGCTTTTTTAAAATTTTAATTAATTTTAAAAGAAATGTATTCAGAAAATAACACAAACGATAATTAAAATATTACATCGTGTAAATTAGCTGTAAAGTCTAACAAAAAGGTTTTAAATTCTTATGATTTTATTAATTATTCATATTAGATGTATTAGAGCTCTCAGCTATAAATCTGAAGAATTTATTATTGAAATAAATTGAGAGAGAAATTATCATGTGTGCGCTAAATTACATAAAGCATAATAGCCAATGTGATTTGTTTATTTTGCATCAGACTAACTTAAATAACTAATTAAATAGTCTCTAAATTCTTTAAGAAAATATATGATAAAAACTTAAGCATTATATTTAGACATTTTCTCGATTGTTAGCAAGTTTATAAATTTTTACAAATAAATGTAACATATAAAATACAAGCACAAAGATGGATAGAAGACAAAGTATCAGTATGTCATACATGTTTCTTTTCTGTCTTATTTGTTTACAAACTATCAATATAAATCATTAACAGCAATTTTACGTTATTTCAGCTGATTAAAGTACACTTAAACTATCTAAATGGATGAACAAAAAAACAAAAACAATTTGGCCAGTATAAAGAACAAAATTAAATCATTTGTCATGCAGATCAGACCAACAGTTTTCTAAAAGTGATGGTGTGAAGTTCGAATGGGATTTCTTGAGAGTAGATATTGTCATATGAAATAATAAACAAAAATGTATCTAAAAATTAATAAACGTCAACTACATTTGAGAATGCAAAAGAATAATAGTCAAATAATATCAAATTTGACAAATTATTCTTTATTCATTCATTGAAATAATGTAAGTGCACTTTTAAAAGGCACTAATTCAATGAATTTTGGATAATATAAGCTGCAAAAGTGAAAAAATAATGTAACAAATCTACAAATTTGAGAACACTCATTTGTCTTTAATTTTAAAATATTATCAAAATATTGTTTATTACAAATATTTCTTTAAAATTTTCAAATATGTGAATTAGTCAAAAAATAAATAATTACACAAACATGGTGATTAAAATTTGTCTATGAAATATAAAAATACTTTTTCAAGAGAATAGTAGCAAAAGCAGTTTATTCTTTGTTTTTTTTAAAGGAATAAAAAAATTCATTTTCTATTGATGATGTTATAAATGTATAGTTATAAAATAGTGTATTCAAATTATGAAATGATAAT